>NC_045706.1:16211222-16413722 GCF_009834535.1 Camelus ferus
ATTTTAATGTGCTCAATCTCAACTAGTAAACAAAGACACTGGTAAAACAATGTGATGCCATTTCCCTGCCACTTACCAGGTTAGTGAAGATGAGAGGCAATTACAACAGCAAGGACTCCGGGTAATTGTTGCTGTAGGAATGCGTGTTTGTGCAGCTTTTCTGGACTGCGGTTTGGCATTGTTTTGAAAATTGAAAGTGACCTGGCAAGGTATCCTTCATCATGAACTCTAAGGGTACATTAGGACATGTATGCACTGGTTCTACTGGATGAACAAGATTGGATACTGACACTGTTAGTAACTGTAATTTTGAAATAATGCTAATGTTCATCAGTAGGCATGTGTATAAACAAATTGTGGTATATTTATAACACCAATACCATGCAGCTAATGAACATGATTCTGAGGAACGAACAGAAATGGAACAATGGCGACAATATTCAGAAAAGTGAAAAAAGTTCCACTTAACTTAAAGGTTATATCTATATGTGTTTGTAGCAAGAGAAAAATGCCAAGACATACATTCAGCAAAAGGCTATTAATGGCGTGATTATAAGTGATCTTTATTTCTTCACAGTCTCCTATACTTTCCTAATTGTTTCTAATACATTACTCCATATAATATAAGCACTGGGAATATAATATAAGCACTGGGAATATAATATTTGAAACACCAAATTTAGCTTAAGTAAACTATAGCTAGGGAGGGAAAGCAGTTTTCTAAAAACAAAACCAACTAAAGAGAATTCTCAAAATACGATTCCTTTGCATTATTCACTGTTGTGGATTAACCACGCGCATGTCTTCTCCGTTCCCACAGACAGTCAAGAATTGCCTGCAGCTGGCTACAATGACCCACACCGCAAGCACTACAGGGGGATTTAAGTAGCTGGTGGGGATTAAGTAGTTGGTGACTGATAACGTGCATTCAAACTGCATCCAAGAATTCCTGGCACAGAAGAGGAAAACTCCCTAAACTTAACGAAGAATTCCTGAGGGTGCCATGTGGATTCCCCAATACTGCAGGTGAGGCATCAGTCAACTGGGAACGTTGAAATAACTCCCAGAGATGCTGTCACTGGCAGGCAGAACTGCACCTTTTAAAACCTTTTCCCTCTGTCTTTTCCTTTCTCTCTCTCTGAAACCATACACATTCTTGGCATGCTGTTTCCCAGAAAGGGTGCTAGAGCATGAATCAAAGGAATAAGCCAAGGGGAGGGTTGTAAATGCCGCTGCACAGGTGTCCAACTGGCACCCAGTTCATTACGTGTTCTTGGTGTCAGTAGGCAGTAAACGAGTGAGGCTGGAGGTCAAAGGCAGAAACGCAATGACCTTGTAGCACAGTTTAGTAAAACAGTGCCTGAGAACTAAATTGAGATGAGGTTTTAGCACAAAATAGGTTCTAAACAAAGACAACTTATCCCAATGTAATGCACAAAATGGCCAACCACAGGGCTCTGAAGTCCCATAACTCAGTGAAGCAGCGTCCTACCCATCACCACGCCACTGAATTCACTTTTTGAAGCTACCAAGCAGGGCAACATCCTCTTAGGACAAACAAACAGGAAGAGAAGCCAGTACTCAGTTCAACCTCATCACCTCCGTGCAGGTGGGGCGTGTAAAACTATGCTTGGACGTGAGGCTTGTAACAAAGGCCAGTGGTATGTTTAAAGTCTACCGAGAGGTCATATGCTCAGTCATTCACTCTCTGCTAACCAAAGCAGCACCGCTAATAGGTTTCTGAGTCTGGTGCCAAGTGGCGGGCGCTGTCTGGGTATGAGTTTGAGGTGCCTGAGGGTCAGAGGCTATGCAAAACAACCTCCAGCTGTGACTCAATTTTTTTTTTTTTTTTTAGTGTAGCCTTCCCCCAGACCTTTTGGCTGTGATGAGCCGGATTAGTGATAGTTAAATGTCTTGATCCATTACAGGTGTGGGAGATGTGGTTCTGAAAGCTAAAGGGCACTGTTGCCCGGACCCAACACGCACATCAATTCTGGGAGCAGCTGGGAGTGAAAAGATGCCACATTCTCAGGCAGTGATAGCCTCACGGTCATCAGGTCTATTCCAGGTAGATAGTAATGAGAAATCGGTACAGTGAGAGCTAATGACTGAATATCCTTTGCATAATTACAATGACCTGAAGTGCTTTCAAAATGCCAAATTAGCTGATTAAAATGAGTCCTGTTGAAGTTATAATATCCTAATTCAAATCTCCTGGCCAAATATACTTGCAGAACCTAACTATGTTTAAAGATGGATTTAGAGAAGACAAATAGCACTCAGTGTCTGACACAGGACCAAAGTCATCGCAAATTCACTTTTAAAAGCCTTCTCCACGGTTCCCATTCCAGTTCATAGGAACCTCTCTTTGTCTTCCTGGATGGCTCTCTGGATGGCTATCTGCTTTCCATTCCCGAGGGGGGACGCTCTCAGCCTAGTTTTGTCGAACTTCACCTCTGGTTTCACTTTTTTGTACCTTTTTGGCCTCTGCCATTACACCTCGCAGGTGCAGAGCTGTAACTGGAACGCTGGCTGCAGCACGTTGGCTCGAGCACGCTGTCAGCGCAACTGCGGAGAAGGTGCCTGCAGCCCTAAGGCCATTTGAAATGAGACCCACAGCAACCGTAACACCAGTGCTTGGCTACCCCTCAGCTGAAATCACATAACCTCCCCAGCACCCAAACTTTCCAATCCATGTTACTTATAAGAGACTTTAAGATCTAGTAGGTAAAACTATAATGTACCTAGTGTAACAACTGTCAAAGAACAGTCATTGCACTTCTTTGGGGAGGAAGGCAGGAGAAAGCATCCTACTGTCCAGGTCCCCAGTAAATCAGTTCATTGTAAAAGAGTTTATTGAGGTCACAGAGAGGATACCCAGAGAACGGAAGTAAGAAAGTTTCTTGCAGCGTGAACGACATTGTTGCATGTGTATAGATACATATGGAGAGGTAGATACATATTCATCTAATCAATTTAATTCTTATATATGGGGAGAGAGAGAAGGAAGAGAAGGGGAAAGGGAAGAGACGGGGAGAAGGGGGAGGAGAGAAAGCGGAGGAGGAGGAGGGAGAGACCGACCAACCAACCATCAATGGTAATACACACAGAATCAACAGTTTCAAAACTCAATTATGCAGAATTGAACTTATTTTTCTAGCTTATAGGATTAAAACTGGATTTCAACCTAGAGGTAACACATTGCATTGACATTAGGAATAATGTCAGGCTGTGTAAATATTTTGCCAAAGAATATGTGGCATTATTAGTGAGAGCAAGACATAACCGTTATGTTTAAGGAAAGAAAGCCTTTATTTGTTCCCTATACAATCATAACTCAATCGACCAAACAAGGCTTTCCCACCCTCCTCAAGCCACCATTATAATGGGAGTTTTGTGTAAGCTCCTTGTTTGTACAAAAGCCTGATGGTATAGTCTTGAGGGGTAATCCTAAAGCTGTTAGACTGAAATTAAAACAAATCTGACCAGTAGATCTGGGTTTTTAAGACAGCCCTACTTAAGAGGTCCATGCTGATTATACCAGGAGATAAGCCCCACACAACTGAGGGGTGATCACTTCAGCAAACATGGGCATGGCATTGTCATTTTCTAGTTTTCACCTTACAGGATAGCCAAGATCTCACAACCACTTTGCAAAAAAAAGCAGCAAATTTCTCAAGACTTACACAGTCATGGTATGCATAAGCCTGAGGTTGGCTTTATCTTTTTTTGACCTTAAGAGAAAGAAAAATTAATGCTCACGTATAAAATGGGTTTGCTTGTCACTAAAATAGAGCTGGACTGACAAGGAAGGGCGTTCTGTCCCATCTCTGCACTCTTAAATCAAATGGGAATTTAATCAATAGAATGGATTGATGAACATCTGGATTATTTCCAACTCTTTGGATTTTCTTAAAATAAAGTCCCCGCCCAACACAAAACATACCAACAATCAACATACCACAAACAATGCATCCTGGTGGTCTCAGCACCACGTTTTGAAATTTTAGAACAGAACTACTGAAACTGTCAAACGTCTACGGCTCCCCCTTTAGATTCTACGTATGTCTTCATGTGGACTTCCGCACATTCTTCTTGTCTATGGCTTCATGATCTCCCTTCTTTATTTCGAGTTCTTTTCAACCCAGGCTTAGAAGACTCCAGTATTTCTCACCCTGCTCTCCACATTCACTTCTCAGCAGTGCATTTTTGTTTTGCTTGATGACAGCGCCAACATTTAATCATCAAGCACCCTGAGAATACTTGGGGTGGCTTAGACCCCGGAAACGTTCCCTGACTCTTCCCATCTGGGCAGCCCTGGAGGGTTGGGACAGTGAGGAGACATGGGGCCACTAGCAGCAATGGGAGTTTGGGGATGGGGGAGGATGGGGACAGGTGGGAGCTGCCGTAGGTGGAGAAAAGCATGCAGTTCCTTTGAATCTGCTTCTTGAACCAATATAACAGAATTCCTTCATATTCTGTATAGGTGTGGGGGTTGACTGGGAGGATTCCCTGAATTCAAATGACTCTTTGCCAGCCTGAGACTGGAGAAAAGGAGCCTTTTTGAGAAGCGTTTTGCAGTTGAATTGTGTCCGTTGTCCAACAAAAATACTTTCTAACTCAGTGGCACTAAGCATTGGTTCAGCAGTGCATGTGAACGAACTTAATACACTAGGGGAAATAAGAAATGGATTTTATTAAGTTTATTAGCAGCTAAAAACACGATACTTCAACAGTGGGAGGAAAGTGATCCACCCACACAATTTGAGTGGAATGAACATTTGGCTTTAACTACAGCGAATATGTGAAACATAAAACCTAGTTTTCCATCTAAAGACCTTTGGGGTCCATTTTTACACTACCTTGATCAAACCAGGAATTAAAGTTCAAGCTGGTTCCCTCCAGAACTGAAGGGCACTGGTGTTTCTCCAGTCACACCTCTTCACATCAGCATTTCCTTAGGCTTATCTTTCCCTCCCACCTTAGCTTAACTTGGCTCCCAACCAAGGATGCATTTCTACCAATCAGATGCCACAGCTCCCCAGCCGTAGCCAGGAGGCCGGGGGAAGCAGCGTAGTTACCAGCGGAAGGCATGGCAGGAGCCTTGCACAGAGGGCCAGTCATCTCTGAGGCCACTCTTACAGTCATGGTCTCATTGGTGAGCTCAGCTCCAGCAACGACAAAACGCTAGGCAAGGAGGCCTACACGCTGCTCAGGTTTTAAAGAGAAATGTACATACTACAAGTAATAACAACTACCAAAAATACTCATTGAAAATTGGCCCTCGGTTGGCACCTTAGTCTTAAGCACTTCATCTAATCCTCACAACTACTCTGGAAGGGATCTCTTATTATTAGCTTCCTTTTATAGATAAGGAAACAGGCTCGGATGTCTTTGGGTGAACTTCAGATTATGGATGATTTTTAATTTTCTTTTTATATTTTTCTGTATGTGACTCATTTTCATCAAAAACCATTTTCATGTTTAAAATGCCATTAAAAATTGAGAGCAGCGAAGAAAGAGAAAAAGTGACAGCAAAAGAGAGTCAAAACAGCTCCTGGGGAGAGGGGAGGGTAGAGCTCAGTGGTAGAGGGCGTGCTTAGCATGCATGAGGTCCTGGGTTCAATCTCCAGTACCTCCGTTAAAAATAAATACATAAACCTAATTCTCACCACCACCCCCAACAAACAGACAAACGAAGAATTAAAAAAAAAAAGAGCTCCTCAGGAAGTGTAAAATTTAACGTGGACAACGAGCAAGGTGTGTATGGAGTAGTTACTCCTACTCTGTGCTCCGCTGCACTTTGACCTTCCCCTCCCAGCCCTAGTCACACAGCAATTCTGCATCACTGCCTGACTCTGCTGGATGGTGAGGGCGGGGGCCGTGTCCTCCTTGGTCATCCTGGTACCCACAGCACCCAGCAGAGTGTCCACACACGGCAGCCCCTCGACGCATATTTTTTGCATAATGAATGAATGAATGACTTTGGTCTCACCTCCCCAGCTAAGCCAACAGTGCTTGGAGGGCCAGACTCACATCATGTATAATATTTCTGAATTTCCCTGAACACCACTGTTGGGCATACAGTAGGTGATTAATAAAGACTTGCTTGCCTGATGGGGATCACATCCCAGGGAAGCATGCCAGCTGAGAGGAGCCAGCTTCCCGGATGCATCTCCCAGAGCGCAGGCATCACTGCCATGGGAGTGCAACTGGGAGGGCTGCGTGGAACAGCATAGCTGATTTTGTTTGCCGAGAAACAAGAGGTAGTCCGGGATCTTTATCTGCAAAAGCTGTCATGCCTTAACTCACGGCTCCACCCCGCCCCTTCTGGAAGAAGATTGATAAGCATAATGATGATGTTTTAATGAGCTTAATTGCACATTCCTTATGTTCTTGCCGAGTTGCCAACTAGCTACTTCAACATCCAGCAGTTTACTTGTAATAACTTTTCGCCCCTCTCTATGCCAGGGAGCATAATTATTCTTGTGGTAATTTGGTGTGCGCTCTCTCTCTCTTCCCCCTCTCTTTTTCTCGCTGTTTTTTTTTTCCCCTTCCTTTCTGGGAATTACTCTAAATGGGTATCTTTGAAAGGAGGGTGGCAGGCTGCTTTTGGTACAGGGCTTACCAAGGACCCTTTCATCAAAGAAGCCCTTGTAACCACGCTCTGGACCTGAGCCAATCAGATCATCTCTCCCTGTCTGTTTCTGAAGCAGCTCTGACCCTGGTATGCGTGTCGAGCCGGAGTCTGCAGACAGGCTGACTGCACTCCCAGGCCAACCTGTCTTAGCTGACTGAGAAAACGCTGAAGGGAAAATTACCTGTTTGGCTCCAGACGGAATTAACATTTTTTTTTTTTTTTACATACACACACAAGTATGTTTATTATTTTTTGTTTAAAAGCGTTTGCCTATCTAATATATTCATTAATGTTATCTGGTCAGTACTTGAAACATTTTGAAATATGTGCAAATGCAATAAGGCTACAAGGCCTGGAGGCAAAATAAGATGAATTTTCTAATTAAATGACAGAAAACTGTTCAGGGATTAACGGATGGCAGTTCTGTAATCTGTTTATGGGCGCTGCTCTGTGCAGGGACATATGGTCCATGTATCAGCCCTGGTGGGTTAGGGGGCTTGGAGACCAAACAGCCCGGCCCCTCCACTACCCCTCTGCAAACCACAGCCACTTCGAATCAAACACTGCAGGTAGGTGGTGAGGCCGCCACCGTGGCAGATCCTGGCCCTTCTGAAGCAGCCTGGGGCTCAGCTCCTCTGCTGGGAGACCGCTGTCCCAAGCAGGCATCTTCCTGCCCTGGGAGCCAAAGATATGCCACAGAATTTTAAGTAAACTTCTCTTCTGAGCAGAGTCCTGGGGACGTCTTACATTCTTTTCAACCCCAGGGCCCCAAATCATTTATGAACACATTTTTGACATTTCTAGGCAATTCCAGAAAAAGGTCATCATTGAGAAATCTATTTTATAGTTGCTGTTTGAGAAAAAGTACGAACACATTTCTTTCCTGGACCTATTCGAGAGTCTTCCTCTGGAAACTCGGGTGTGTGGATGCTACATACACAGTGTGTCTCCTGCAAGCTGGGCCAGCTGGGCCAGCGACCAGGGCACTGAGACAGAGAAGATATGACCTTTGGCCTCAAGGACAAGGGTCTGGACAACTCTGCTCCTGGCATCTTCAGG
This sequence comes from Camelus ferus, assembly GCF_009834535.1. Lineage (NCBI taxonomy): Eukaryota > Metazoa > Chordata > Mammalia > Artiodactyla > Camelidae > Camelus > Camelus ferus. Next base: position 16,218,922 of record NC_045706.1, read on the forward strand.
ATTAGTTTGAATGCTTAAAAAATAATAACAGTTTTATATCCCTCCTGTGTTAGCAGTGGCACATTGTACAGGTGATAGAATTATTGTGGCACGTATTTTTAATTTGTACTTTCAGAATTTTCCAAAACTTCTACAGTGAACTTTCACTTCTGTAGGTATACCATAGGCTAGTAAAAGGAAACTTCTTGGGAGCACCGCACAGGCACATGCCTGAATTACATGGAGTCGACTTAGGGACAACAGGCCAGGTGACAGCCAGCAATGGGGAAGCGGGTCTGAATCCAAAGCAGGGATGGATTTTAATGAGCAGGGCAGCCTGAGAGTCACAGCTGGCTTGGACTAAGTTCCTGGAGTATTAAATCAAGTAACGGCAAAAATATGACTGTGTTTTACATATGAGATTTCATAACTTCCTGAGAAGTAAACAGTTCCTTCCCCCTTGGTTGTATCCCCTCAAGGAATGTCTATGTTATTGCTTTTGGCTCATCTTTTCCCCAAAGTTTTATCTACACAGAAGTGCAGTGGCCCAAACAGAACGCCAGCCCTACTTTCTCTGGTGGTCCAGCCTGTACATGTATATAACAACAGAGGCTATATCAAATCATGGTATGTGCTCCATCTCTCCCTGGCTCCTAGATTCCTACCTGTGCTGTGTTCAGAGCTCTTGTTACAGATTTAGACTTGACCCTGGAAAGGATGGATGGAAATTCTCTGATGCTTTGTTTCACTTTGACCTAAAGGGTTTCTTCCTGGGTTCTCTTCCTCTTTTACAATCCCCAAGAGGTCAAGGATATAGGCTGAAATTGAGGCTTTTCCATCCTCAAAAAAAAAAGGAATATGAAATTCTTTTTATATCATAAATTCATGAAGAATGATCATACTCTGTTTCTGCCCACTTCAACTCTGGGTAGGCAGAACACAAATCTGGGGGAAAAGTATATTTTGCCCTTTCATAGTCTCTTTTCCTACACCAAGGGAAAATTGCTCATTTTCGTCACTGAATTGTATTTCTGAATAAGCAATGAAAAAAAGTGATAGAAAAAAATTCCTTGCAAATAGTGTATGGCATGCTATCAAACTATTAGATAACCATAATTACAGGTTTGGTTTCAACAGTGCACAGTTAATCTCAGCGAAAATGCTCAGATTTTAAACAGAATAAATTCTTTCTAGGATTTGCACACTGTCTACCAGTCTGAGAATAGCAACTCAAGGAGAAAAAAAAATTCAACTCATTTCCCTCCCAAAGTTGAGAAAAGTGGCTTGGAGACATTAATTCTTTCTGGTTATGGGATTAAGAATTATATTCTTATTATATTTAAAAGAGTGAAGCTCCTTGGTTATTTCTCTCATGTATATAAACCTGGCAAAGGAATTCTTTTTGCAAAAATAAGTTGTAAGTCTAACAGCTGACCATACATTTTACTCTGTCTATGTTACAGGTAGACTGTCCATATATTGCCACTGACTTAGGACTGTGTCTGGTTTACATAATCTTATCTTTTTAAAAGGTGATTTTTCCCCCAATGTATAACTAAACTTAATTTTAAGAAAAATAAAAGAAAAAATAAACTGACTTAATTTTAAGAAACTTTCTGTAAAATACATGTACAAATCAGGAAAAAAAAAACCTTTTCAGTTCACATGTCTAACTCATTGATTTGTAAAATACAGTTTCAGAGTCCACAAACCACAGATCTCTAGCATACCAAAAAAAAAAAAGTGAGTGTTGGGGGGACAAAGTTCACATCAGTGAAATGAAGGACCAAGAATAAACCTGCACTGAGACCGCCAAGCAACCACAACCCCCAGGACATGGAATTTAAGGAGGTAAACAGTAGATACCAAGCAGACACCATAGTTATTTCTCCCCAATACGCTGATACTGGAGTTGGATAGTCTGACACAGAAAACAATCCATGGTTCACTAAGTGAAGGAGACATTCAGTCTGGAAGCTGCTCTTTACCTACTCAAAGCAAGCAGACCTTATAAACCCTGGCTGCTCTAGCAGGGGAGGAAATACATTTTTGGTGGGAATTTTCCCAAAGAATATTCCCACTGAGGGAGAGTGACACCTTCAGTATTTTCAAAGATTTCTCCTACGTACAAAGCTCAGAAAGTGCTAGAACAACAGAAGTGCAGTGGAAGACATCTGTGGGTTATTCTTTCTGGAATTGTAGCTGGTGAGACGGAGACACCTCTGTAATAAGGACATTAACTCTGTTTTAGAGTAGTTGACAGTGTAATTCAAAGAGCATGAACCAGGAGGGCATATTGGGGGTGGTTTAGAGGACAGAATGTAATCAGTGTGACAGTTGAGGAGGAGGCCCTGGCTGGGGCCGGACTGGGCTCAGCCCTGGTAGCTTCTGACCACGGCCTCACCGCAGCCCAGTGGGGCAGGGGTTGGTAATTAACACCCGCAAGCTTCCTGCTTTATGGTTTCTCTCTTCCTGTTTCCAGTTTATAGTTCCTTACGTTACCTGTGCGCCATCACACTGACACTGTAACTTCGGTTCTTCAGAACCTGAGAGACTTGCCTTCTCTCTGAATTCAGAATTTAAAGAACTCTTTAGCTGTAGTTAAGGATGTACCTGGTGAATTAGAAATTTACACCTCACGGGGAGTGATGGAAACGTTACCTATCTTTTCGGGGGGAGCGGGACGTTAGCTATCTTGATTATAGTGGTAGTTTCATCGGTGTATACATACATCTATCAAAATTCATCAAATTGTACACCTGAAATATGTGTAGTTTACTATACAGGAATCATATCACAATAAAGGTGTTAAAATTATACAAAAAAAAGAGAGGGGGATGTACCTGGTACCTGATTGGATAAGACCAGGTAAGTGGTAGACAGCAAGGAATGCTGTCTGACCTCTGCCTGCTCTACCATCATGAAAACTCATCTTTGAGCAAAGGAAGCACAGTCTGCCACCTGCAAGCACTTTGATACCTCAAAGCAAATGTCTAACCAATGAGGGTAGTTAGAGATCAACTCCCACCTTTGTAGGTACGTGGTATTAAATTCATCCTTTCCTGAGGCTTGCTTTTTGCACGACTCTGAAGTGCATACTCTCTAGAATGGCTCTCTTAGTCTCCAGGATGGCACTCCCAGACTCTCATTCCAGTTCTTTGTCTTAAGGGAGAGATGGACAATTTTAGTTCTTTTATTGATCCTATTTACAAAGGTGACTATAATTGTCTCTAAGGAGACTATAAATTTTAGAAGAAATGAATACTTTAAATGATGTCTTAAGCGCTACCCCAAATGATGCCGAACAGAGTCTGAACAGTTTATTTTACGATTGTCCCTCCCTACTTCTCAGCATCCAGTGAGGTAAGACAACACCTCTGACTGCCTCCTGAGTCATTTAGAAGAGAACGCTCCCTAAATCCGAGGAATGGCACAATTTCTATGCTTCTGCAAAGACATTTATAGGATTCACAGGGACACTTACCATGTGCCCCTCTGCCCCTCACCACTTACCAATATCTCTCTTCACCTCTTAAAACGTTTTCAATAGTCTCTCATGGTGCACACTTCACTACCACATACAAAACTGCTTAATGCTCATAAAATTGCAAAGGGCATTGCCCTAACAATTCCAATCATACTATTAAATGCAATTAATGAAATGAATGAGATAAAAGAAACAGTTCTCAGAATTCAGCCGAGGTGTATCTTGGGCAGAACGTCTACAAATACTTGAGGCCATGCATTTTAACAGGAGAGACTTGTTAAAAATTAAGGTGTTCTTAAAGCCAAGAATCTTGTGGATCCAAGAGGATCTGTACTAGAAATCTTTATGTACAACTGATCAGGCTTTTGTAAAGTGGTGCAGTTCATTAGACCTAGGAGATCGCCCCAGTGAGGCAGCAGGTTGGACAGACGGCATGGCTGACCAGCTGGTGTTTAAAACGATGATTTGAGGGTCACGTACATGTGAGCAGACCACAAACCCATGGCCTGCTGCTCCTGCCTTCCACCGACCCTTCCTCTTAAGGTGCAGGATGTTTTCCTGGGTATTCTACACTCTTTCTAGGCTGCCCTTGGTAGGACGGTACAGATGAATTTCAACCTGATTCCAAAGCTTATGAAAAAAAAGAGAGCCTGTTGCTTCCAGGACCAGCCCTGCACAGAGCTGGTCTGGCCCAAAGGTTTACTGCTTATTATAGAGCAATGCCCTGCGCAGTTACCTGCTTACTACTGGCACTTGGTAGGGATGGTTCTTAATCTCTTCGGGATTTGGCCATCTCTCACTGGAAACAACACAGGATGGGAATTAGCTTTCCTCACAGCCTAAGCAGAAATGCAAATTAGATTGTTTTGTTTGGCTTAGGCGGTGTTTGAAAAAGCTTGGATTGAATGCTTTAAGATAGGCCACGCACACCTTGGTTCACCCCAGGCCCTCCACTTCCTGTTGTGTAACCAGGGCCGGCCTCACCTGGCACATGGCGTGCCCCACCTGCTCACTCAGGCATCTGACCTCTGGTCTAGAAGCAAAGGTGCACCCTGTGGGGTCTTTCCTTAGCAAATCCTGAACACTGCTGTCTTCCCTTAGTATGATTAGCTAACCAGCAGGGAGTTTATTACTGAGTACCTACTGTGTGCCTGCAATGCCAGATGCTGGGGTCACAGAGGTTACTCCCTGCCTTCCAGAACCTTGTTCTCTAGTCCATGCCCTGGCCCATCAGTGTTCTTTCTGCTAAAACACAGACCAAAATCCCAGCAAACTCTTCTTCAATCCTTACAAAGAAAACGACCACATCTTAACTCTTTTCTCTCCTCTCAAAAGATACACACTTCAGGGGGGTGGGTGTAGCTCAGTGGTAGAGCACGTGCCTAGCATGCACCAGGTCCTGGGTTCAATTCCCAGGGCCTCCATTCAATAAATAAGTAAACCTAGTTACCACCCCCACCAAAAAAAATCACAGTCAAACAAAAAAAGATACACACTTTACACAAACACCAGTTTAAGCCCTGACATTATTCTGCAGGACTACAGAACCTTCAGAATCCACGTTTACAGTTCAGACAGACACGGGAGGGGGGAAGCGACTGACATCCAGGAGACAATAGAAAAAGCAGAAAACAAAACACATGTTCATACACTCACCCTTAAAAACAGGGGAAAACCAATTGGGAAACTTTCATTTTTCTTCCTGGATGTCTATTTAAAAAAAAAAATCACATGTGATACGTGTGTCTATGGAAACCTTCGTTATCACAAAGATAGGGAGGTACCAACGGCCGCCGTTGCCATGGAACGAGCAGTATTTGCTTTTTATTCTATTGCACAATATCTAATTACAGAGACCCTGATAAAATTATGCATTCCTCAGCACAAATTAAAGCCATTCTACGGGAGCCTTCATGCACATACTTTATTTGTCAAATTTCATTAAAACCCCAAATCAGGGATGACTTCGGGGTAAGCATTCTAACCAGACTCAGCCCCTTCCAAGATGTAAGTTCTCTTAAACCTGTATTTGGGGCTGCTGGAGTGTCCTGGGTGAAAGGTCAGCTCACTTCCTTTAATCTCCCACAAAAGCCTAGGTTGAAACCCTAAAGCCCCTTCTTCCGTTGGATGGATGCATAGAATACACATTTAAAAATCAGTCTCCTTGTTTCTTCTGGAAATACAATAATCAATTTAATAGCAGGGAAGGCTGAGCCACTCTCTTGAAAAGATAATGTGTCACAAAATTCAGCTGCTGTTCCTTCCCCAGTAGTTGTTGCTTCTGCCCGTGTTCTTATTCTTTTACTACATATTTAGGTATCTATAAATAGGTGTAGTATTTTTTTAAAGTAATACCCTATAAGCAGCACTTCAAAAATTATCCTTTGACTCAACATAATTCCAAGGTGCATACATGTGTACATGAGTTTATGATTCATTTATTTTTACGGCTGTATAGTATTCTGTTGTACTGACCTTCCTTCCCTTCGTTTGATGAATATTTATGTTGCTTCTAAATTTCTGCCAGCCCAACGTTGCAATGGACATCCTGGTACATGGCCTTTTGTCAGTACCTGTAAGGATTTCTCTTAAAGTCTTTAAGCTGGAGTATAGCTAAACTTAAGAGAATCCATTTCCAGATCCCTAACCTCCACATGGATTATTTGTTGAAACTGATCTTCTGAGAAGATGCCTGTGGTCCACGCATCTCACCAGTGTTCTTTCACCACTGTCTTTTCTCAGCTGCCTTCTCCCACTTCACTAGTTGCTTCATCCTGGGTGTAGAAACCTCCACAGCATCAAGGAAAGAGACAAGAGGTAATATGAACTATTGCTGTAAGGAACTACTCCTTTACTCAAGAACCACAGGTCCAGGCCGGAGCTTTGAGTTTCTCCCGGTTTCACACACATGCCTGTGAAGGGTGAAGCGCGGTGTTCAGCTGCTGTTAGGATGGTCTGAATTCAGGCATACTGTACAGTGAAGAAGGGCGAGTTTTGACAGTTTTTGTTCACTGAAGGTGTAATGACCTCACCTCTTCCATCTCCTAACTTATTTTCAAAGAATACAGCTTTCCTGAGAGTCTTGTGCGGACAAAGCAAAGAGAGTGTCAGGAAGATGTGCTGATGGTGGCAGCACCTTACATCCCCCTTGTGACAAATTCACAGAGAGGCTTGAAGCTCTGTGTTCTGCACATCTGTGTCTATGCTAGCTCCCCACCTCCTTTAGATCGAGAATGCACAGGGACACGGCTGTCCCAGGGACACGTACTCACACATCTGTTTAAATGAAAAAAATGAAGTCAGACTTGTTCTATCAGAAAAACAACCCACTTGGGTTGTTTTGTTGGACAGTGAAGACTGGTTTTGCTAGTTGTTTTATGCAGGGACGTTTCCATCATTTGAATGAGTTCTGTCTATTGCTTCAAGGTCTTGAGAAAAATATACTTAAGGCGTATAAGATAAAATTGTTTTCTAAAAAATATTCTTTTGGTAAAGATAGGTTGATGCAAACAACAGTTTGATTTCCCCCAGCTCTTTCCAAGTATATTTGGTTAAACAAGTCACCTCCAAGAGAAAAACACTAATGAGCGTCATTTGTGTGAAGTGCCTGTACCCTGTGTACAGTCATCCAGGGCCCTTCTTGCTTTGAGAACAACCAAGAAAGACCTTGTTGGGCAATTTTCCTGCATCTCTGCTGAGGAATAGAAGTCTGGAGAAGACTTGATTGGCTCAGGTAGTATGATAACACACATTACTGTAGGTGAGTCACCAACGGTAGGAATGAACTAGAGAGTTTGATTTAAATAGCTCTTTTATTGCCACAGACTGAGAGTCTCTCTTGGTAGTCGGCCTTCTCAGCACAATTCTGATATGTAACCTCAAACTGCATCCCTGGGTGACTAAACTGACACGAGGTACTTCGGAGGCACTACAGAACGTAGCTGTCTGCTTGGGTGATGTTGCCCTGAGGCAGACACTTCAGCAGCCTTTGGCAGAAGAAGGGTCTTAAGCAGGAAGCCTCGTGCTGGTTCCACCACGACCAGCAGCAGGTCACTTCCCCTCCCTGGGCCTCAGTTTCTCCTTCAGTGAAATGAGGGGCTGGAGCACGTACTCTCCTGAAGTCCCCTCCCGCCATCTTGGCCTTGGCCATCACCTCCTCTTCAGTGTGACCACGAGGCCCAGGCTGGTGCTTCCTCCAGGACCCTTGGTCTGGCAATGAATCGCCATCATATCCTACCCCTGGACCAGGTAAATATGGCTGCCCTTCCTGGTGGAGTTTTAGATGGGTAACACACAGGGAGCCCTGCTGCGGCCCCCAGGGAGCAAAGCCATGACCTCAGATACTTCACGGTATCCTGAGTTTGCCAGAAGGAAGCAGCCGCACTCACTCTCCTTAATCCTTGTTGAGGGCTTCCTTTTACACAGTCTGGGCCTCCAAGCTGGGGTGGAGAAGAATTAAGCCTATCTCATGCCTTTTATAGATCGGTATTTACTTTGCTCCCTTATCAATATTTTTATGTTTTGTTCTAGGCGCCCTAAGAGGGGAAAAAAAGCTAATAAGGGTACTTGTGGCAGATAATAAAAATAATCCTCGTCTGCTTTAAACACAGTATAGAGTCACATTCAGAGACTTTCTCAAAGGACTTCATCTGTTTAGAGAGGTAGAGTGGTCCCTGAGCAAAGAGACAGGAGCAGGATGTGGATGGACCTCTCCGTGTGTAACAGAGGAGCTAAGTGTGTAGGCTCCCAAGTCTGGCTGCCTTGGTTCAAATCTGGCCTCCACTGCCTGCTGGCTGTGTGGCTGAGCTCAGTAAATTACTGAATCTCTCTGAGCCTCATTTTTTCCATCTGTCAATTGAAACAGCCTCCTAAGGTTCTTGTGAGAATCAAGTGAAATAACTAAGTAAACACACTCGGCCCAGCGGCTGGAGCATCATAAGGACTAAAATATCATTATTACTATATATTTTTTTTATCATGTCACCTTACAATTCAGACCCCCTAGAAAGTGATTCCACTGACTTATTTAGTAGGACAATCAAACAGATGAGCAGTCAAATCTGTCACTCGTGACAGCAACACACGCTAGGTTTCCTTTCCTCCTAGGACATTTTTTATTTCATCATAAAATGGAAAGCCAAATCAAATTTGCTCAGCTAATTTTGGCCTAAGAGGTATACTTAGGACCCTCAACATTTGCCTGACAGGTCAGGCTTATCAGTGCACACTTGTTAGTGTGAAAAACTCCTTTCCTATCGCTGCTGCTGCCACTTCTCTTATCCTGTCTTTCTTCTGGAACAAGTGGACTTGCAAGATACTCCACCTCCTGATTTGGCAAACACGCCTGTTCTACGAGAGAGAGTTCCGCCCATGTGCACAATGGAGGGTCACAGACGTTGGCGGGTTTATCAGAGAAAGCCTTTCTTCTGCAGGTGCCAGGGCATGGAGAGCAGGGTCCCTGCGGGCTGTCCCCCTTCTAATGAGGACTGTCCCACCATTTCCTAACTGTGGCTCTTAGGGACACCAGAACAGATGCAAAAGGATGGTACTATATTTATCAACCATTGGGGCAGACTGAGAAATATTCCTCACTGGATGAGGAGCTGCATGAATTTTAGAACATGGGTGGAGAGGCGGTAAGTTTTGTTTGATACAGGGCTACCTGAAATTCGATATCAGGATAAAATTGGCTTCAAAGAGAGGCTGAATTCCAGAGTCTTTAAGGAAGTTGGCCCAAAGGCACCCAGGAATATAGCAAACCTGTTTCGAGATTTGAATGCCCATTTTTTTGTGTGTAACAAATGTTGACCAATGGCGAAATGCTGAGCGCTAAGCTGGGATAGGGAAGGGAAAGGTTTTGTTAAAAAAAAAAAAAAAGATTTTGTAAAATAAAACAAGGTTTTGTAAAATAAGTGAGTTAATATAATTTAAGAGAGAAGAGCTTGGCCTCTACAGCCTGGGTTGAAATCCTAGCTCTGTCCCTTGCTACCCAAGTGACCTTGAGCGAGTTTCCAGAAGTGAATGCTGCTTCTCAGCTCCCGTCTAGCCTCCAGGGTCAGTCCCTCACTTGTCTGGGCTCCTTCCAAGGCCCTGGAAGAGGCCCTAGGAATATATTCACGTGGTCAAATAGCTTGCACAATTTGTAAATACAAGACATATTAACTGAAATCCATTAGGACTACCGTCTCTTTCTACTCTGACTCTCCCTTGTGTTGGGTGACACTGGAGTGGCCATGGGTATTTTGGGGATGCAGCTAAGGAAAAGCTGAGTTAGGGATGATTTACTTTGGATGTAGTGGGATATGTTTACATGTTACACAGTCATTGCCATGTTTGGGTAAGTCATTGCCAGCTGACCTGGGCTGGAAATGGCCAGCTCATCCCGTGTTGGGACGTGAAGAGGCAGGGCCAGAGGTCATATTGTGATATGAACATGCCACTGGAGGTATGTGGGAGGTACAGGAAAAAATGTTCGGAAGCAGAACTAAGTCTGTGGGAAAAACATTCCAAACCTTACAGCTCCATACCTGGGAAAAAGTGAGAGATGTTTCCATTTGACAATGATCTTAAAAACTTACACGACATTACTAGTATGGAGCTATGAAGCAAAAAGAAGTTTAAAAACACCCTTGATGATTCTAAAAGGTTTGCTCAACCATGTTAGAGGAAAGACTATCTTTCTATTCTCTCCGTAGAAAATATTATGAAATAGTTATTATAAGAAGAAATGACCAAAGAATATGCAGCCAAAAATATAAAAAAAAATTATAACTGGTTAATTTATAAAACTGCATGAGTTTTTTGGACTTTGTGGTGTTTGTAGTATTTGCCTGCTCTTAAAATTTTGTTGTACTCTCTTTTCTAGACCTAAACAAACGTGAACTTTTATAACTGATTTTGAATTCAACCTCCCCTCATCAGGGTATCCCAAATTGTATGAGCTTCAGATCCCACAAAACTTGGATCTGGCCGAGGAGAGCTCATAGTTTCTTGTGAGGATGAACTGAGATGAGTTATAAAGTATATTATATATGTATATTGTATGTATATGTCGTATGTATGTATATGTGTATATAATATGTATGCATATGATGTCTATTATATATAATAAATGTGTATATTATATATAATATATACTGTGGCAAGAGTGTGGAGGTTGAATTGAAAGGGACTGAGAATCAGGTCAGGGAGGCCAATTCTGAGTCTAAGCTAATGATCTAGACAAGGGAAGATGTGAGTTGGGGTTTGGTTCTGCTTGTCATGTGCAATGGATTCTTGTCTCTCTGCTATGAGGCTAACCGTATTAATCTGTTACCTCTGAAGTTCAAAAATAACTGAATATCGGCAATTTCTTATGGTTTAAATATCTAGAATATAAAAACAATTCAAACCAACAAGAGAAAAGTGCATTTTCCCTCCAGCAGCGCGTCACCTCTCTTTCCACTCACAGGGTAGCTCCCAACATTTCATCTGGATTTCCTACAGGTGCTCCACACTTGGTCTTAGAAACTTCCCCTGAGGTGGAAAGGGGGCTTCATTTGTATTTGTAAAATATTAATTCTTAAGCTTGGGCTGGGAAGAAGAATGTTCATTATATCACGTCCTATTTTTTTTTAATTTTTGAAATTATCTGATTAAAATGTATATAACATAAGTATTTATTCTTTATTTTTAGGAATATCTTATTCATGTATTACTGTATTATTTAATTATTTTATTTTAGCAGGGGCAGAGGAGGTAATTAAGTTTGTTTATTTTTAGAGGAGGGACTGGGGATTGAACCCAGGACCTCGTGCATGCTAAGCACGCAGTCTGCCACTGAGCTATACCCTCCACCCCACTATTCTTTATTTTTAAAGGGTACTCTCCTGAGTGATAAAATTAAGAGGCAGCAGAAACTTCTGAGTGGTCCACTATGGTGGAACGTTCATAATCTTAGGTTGGCCATATTGAGTTGAAAGCCAAACCTTAGGAGATCCTAAATTTCCACAAGTAGAGAGGGTCGCATGTGAAAAAACCTCCTCCTGCCTCAGCAGGACGTCTTACAGGGCGCTGGCCAGCTAGGGGAGAAACGACATGGCTCCGAAGCCTGAGTCCAGAATGTCGTTGTTAAAAGTTAATGGTTACTGAGTATTGACAGCTTCAAGGAGAAGCCACATGGCAGGACAGATTAGCTCCAGTCCTTTGCCCAAGTACCCAGCCGGAAGGTGGATGGCAATCCTATTGTTACGAATATCTACGGATGACTGAATGAAATAATGAAATAAACAGAAAGATTTCTGAGTGCGTCACTGGGTGTGGCAAGTAGTAAACCCTTTTCAGGCTGATGAGTTTCATCTTTTGTAAGAGTTAATGTGAGTGAGGATGATGTATAATGGACCTACACATTGTTTCAGAGGAGCCCTCATGGATTTGATGGCGGTATGGTACATTTAACCTCTGAGTCCTAATAATGTTCTGCTTTCCAGATGCGCTCAAGGCCTGTCATATTCTAGACCTGGAACACATACATGGTATTATCTTTGGATATACAAATAAAAACCAATTCATTTTCCAAATGTTTAACTCATTCCGGAAGACACCACACACACACACACACACACACACACACACACACACACACAGATCACAGCTAAATCAACAATGTTAGCAAAGCTCTTTTGGCTGATCAAATCAGGATACATTAAGTTCAATAAAGGTGCTTGACTTATAAATCTACAAATAACCAGTTATTTTCCCAAGCAGCATTTTGATTTATCATCTGAAGCAACATTTCCTGTTCTTTTATAATGGCTTTTTGTAAATTTCCCCTTAAATAGAAGGAAGTAGTACATCTCTAGATAAAAATATCTCAATAAACTATAGTCTCTCGACTATAAAAGGACCACATTTTCTTCCTGTGGTCCTGAAAACGATCACAGAACAGAAATGCTGACCAGAAACCTTTTTCTCCATGATATTTTTGAAGAAATCCCAGAGGCTGTATTTACAGACTTGACATCCTGAAAGCAGATCTGTACACAACACCAGAGATTAAACTATTGTCATTTACAGCAAACCATTTAGCAGCCTCTACTCCTGGAATATTTCAAGCCATTTTCAAAATCATCTCAAATCCACCAGTCTACTTCACCATCCTGGAAAGAGGAAAAGTTCTGGGCTTCTCACGCTCTACGAATACAGCCATACCTCAAAGCCAAGCTTCAGGCTCCCCCAACCCTTGTCCCCTGGCAGCTCTGCTAATCTGACCTGGCTACGAAGGCTAGGAAGCTGGGGTTCCCTATCAGGCTGTTTACTTAACACATGTCACATCTAAAATAAGGATTGCTTTAGCTGAAAAAGCAAGTCATTTATAAGTGTGCATTTATAAGGGCAAAAGTCAAGGCAACTGTGCAAACCACTTGTCAACTTATTTAGAGGAAATTGTGTAATCAGCTTAACGTACCAGTTAGCCTTTACCTGCAAACGCAAGCTCAGAGTTCCTGTCTGTCACCACACTGGCCTGTTAATCACTCTGCAGGAAATTCCACATTTTTCTTTAGATTAAACTATAGAAAGTGGAGTGCGAACAGAAAGTAGAGAGGATTTCCTATTCGTTTCTTTGTTTCCTCTGACTTGGTTGATGTTTCATGATTTGAATTTTTTTTTTCGACTTGCTTGCTACAGAATTTAAAATAGGTTCAGAACGATATATTTCAATATGCATCGCTAAAGGGTGTTTCGTTGCTCAAAGGTAAATCTAGGTATTTGATGGCTGGGTGCCAATTTACTGCTGTAGATTCCAAGTGGAGACAGAAAACATTGACGCTATTGAACAAGTAACAGACCTTTCATTCCAGAAAAAAAAAAAAAAAGATATAAGCTACTAAATTTAAAACCATTTCCCCTTCTTTTCATGCTGCCAAAAAAGTCCAGATATGTGGTTTTTGAAGTCATCCTAATTTGAGGCATGATTCTCAAAAAAAGAAAATCACCTTGAAATACCTTAAAATTTTTTTTTACCTGAAAATGTCTTTATTTTGCCTTCATTTTAAAACAGTCTTATTAAGGTATAATTCACATACCATGCAATCTACCCATTGAAAGTGTAAAATTCAATGGTTTTTACTATATTCACCAAGTTGTACAACCACCATCAAAATCAAGTTTAGAATATTTTCATCACTCCAAAAAGAAACCCCATCCCCCTTAGCAGTCACTCTCCATTTCCCCCAATCCATCCTGCCCTAAGCAATCACTCATCTACTTTCTGTTTCTATAGATTTGCTTATTCTGGACATTTCATACTAACAGATGCATGTAATACACCATCTTTTGTGTCTGGCTTCTTTCACTTTGCATGTTTTCAAGGTTCATCCAGGCTGTATTAGTACTTCATTCCTTTTTATGGCCAAAGAATATATTTCATTATATTTATCCATTCATCAGTTGATGGACATTGGGTTTGTTTCTACTTTTTGACTATTAAGAATAATGCTGCTCTGAACACACATGTGTAAGTTTTCATGTGAATGCATATTGTCATTCCTCTTGGATATATAGACCAGGAGTGGGAATGCTGGGTCATATGGGGGCGCCATGTTGAACATTTTAAGCAACCGTCCCAACCATTTGACAAAGTGGCTATACCATCGCACTTTCTCATAAGCAGTGTATGAGGGTTTTGATGTCTCTGCATCGCCACCGATACTTGTTACTGTCTTTTTATTGTAGCCATCCTACTGGGTATGAAGTGGGATCTCACCGTGATTCAAGTATTTTTAAGAAAATGTTCTTAGGGGATTTCTGTATTGCTTCCCCCTGGCCAGTACTATGAACACCAATCACTGTACGGTTGTGATGTCCTGTGCGGCAGACAAGATGGAAGGAAGTGACAGAAACAGACAAAATACACAAGCAGTCAGCTCAGAGACTTGGGATGGGAGGGTCTTATCTTGAATCTACAACGTTTCGAATTCCTAGACATTTAAAAACATAAAATGACTGAACCACTCACAAAGGCCATTCAAAGCCACGACTTCTTTGGTCATTGTTTGGCATTTTCTATGCCCGATTTACTTCAGGAGAACAAGCTGGGTCTTAACCGCAATGTGTAATGTTTAAAATGATTAATTTTGCTTCTGAAGAACCATTTGTAGCTACTGTTCTATCTGAGTAGTTTCCACACTTATGTTTCCACTTTCTTGGGGGCCTGGACCTGGCGACCAGAAAGATAATCCTCCTTTGTGGACGTTCCCACAGTTCATTCCACACACATCTGGATGGCAGTTCAATAGTCCACTGTTATTCAAACAATTTGTAATCGCACATACTGAGTGTCAGCTCACAAGCCAGGGTGTATGGCTTTTCAGTATTCCGTAGCATGCAGCACGCACAATTTACAAATAAAATAAAAATCTACAGCAAAGACAACGGCACATTCTTCATTGACTAGCTGAGTAAAAAGAGCGTCTCTGTTGAAAGACAAGACATCACTTGTTATTTTGACGGTAAATGAAAAGACGTACAGAGAACCATATTTCATCTGTTAAGTCTCTTAACATGGGAAAGTCCCGTATCTGTAAGCACTGGAGAATCTGGGGCCATATGTTTCTTTAAGCTGGGCTTGAAGCAGAGATGGCCTAACAACCACCAGCAGCATGAAACGCAGCTGAGAAAATTCGACAGGCTGATCCCCCCTAAGTCATGGTCGACTGGGGAGAATGGGAAGGGCAGACATCTCAGCACGGTCAATTGTTTTTCTCATTACTTTCAGCTGAGAGGATGCTGGGGCGAGGGGAGGGAGGAGTCAAGTTCAACTCCCCAAGTGGCTGAGTGACAATTTTGGAAACCAAGGGTTGATAAGGCCAGAGGAAGTGAAGTCGAGCCTGTCCTGAGAAGAAAGGACTGGGGACAGGGCTCTCCACACCCACAGCCACTGAGACCCCAGACAAGCCATTGAGATGACAAGGTGGCAGAAATAGCATGCCAACGACCGGTCATCGTGGGATAGGGAGGTGTTGGGAAAGGCAACATTCCACTGCTCTGCCTGAGTGGCGGCCTCGTGGCCCCTGCCCCCGAGGGGCTGCTGCATCACTGGGAATCCAGAGCCCACTCAGAGCAACCACAGGCCTCACTGTGGGATCATTCAGCTCGGTCACTGCTTAATTCCAGAAGACTGAGGCTACCAGATGATAAAGCATTTCTTATCCATGAGGGCTATCCCCCCATCCCGAGGGCTTCCCCACTGGCTTTTTGCCCACAGTGCCATAACTTGACTCTAGGGCTCTGCTGAAAGCTTCTTGATAGAGGACAGCCCCAAGTCCAAGGTGAACACGTCTTTGCCATCTTGTAAACTCAACAACCTTGTCATAAAATAACCATTAAGATCCAGGTGGCTCATGAGAGGAAGAAACTGTCACTGTTTAATCAGGTTGGATTGGGGAAAAAAGATTCGTTTCACATTGAACTTCTCAGATCTTGATAACTCTCCACCCACAAAATAGTAATTCCTTTAATATTTCAGATACCTAGTCTTGTTTTCCTTAACATATCTGGCATTCGTTGAGGACCTATTACGTACATCTTGGAGACAGAAAGAAAAATGAAACACAATGCCTGCCCTCAAGGATCTCAAGGGCTCAGAGGAGAGCCAGTCGGCACAGAGTAATTTACACCAGGAAAGGGGAGACAGACGGCAGTGAGGAGGCCCAGGGGGATGAATGGTTTTCTGCCTGAGGTTTTGGGAGAGCTCCAAAGAGAAGGTAAGATTAAAGCTGGGCCTTGCAAGGTGAGTGAGCTCTACCTAGATGAAGGGCCGTGCAGGCAGAGAGAACAGCTCGGATGCTCTGCCAGTGGCCACTCCGCTTTACACGTGGCCTGGCGGAGGCCCCTCCCATAAGACAATGAATCAGCCTGGCTGGAAACCAGGTGAGGAATCTAAACTCCCTTCCTATCTCCATTCTCAGTATTCCACTCACCCTCGGAACTGGCAGGGGACACAAGTGGATTGTGGTGCAGTGACTAACCCAAACTTCATTAACAGACAGAACATTAATCTTGATCTCTGGTCGTCTGCAGACTTGCAGGAGGACCTACACAGCCAGGCCCAGATCTGCCTACGGGGGCCGGGGGGGGGGTGGGGGTGGGCAGAGCGGCCTCCTCTGCTCCCTCCCTCATACCCGCTGGAAGGCAACAATGCCCTGGCTCACGTATCAGACCAACAATAAACAGGAAAAGCAAAAAGAACTGCAAGAGGAATGACTCAGCAACAGAAAATCATCAATTTATAAAAAAAAAAAATTTTTTTTTTGATCCCCAGAAGTATGTCCTGAAAGGAAAGGCAGCCACAGACAGCTTTAATTTGCCAGATCGCCGTAGGTCTCAGTGACCTTGACAGTCATCCTCACATGGTTGGAGTGCTCTTGTTCTATTTTAGAGGTACCACTGCGTTTCACACACAGAGGCTTTGCCTTAAGATCACAGAGCTGGATTGAGACCTTACATGCCGGCCCTGCCACCCCCTGGAATGCAGGCTCCTCGCTCACAATGTACCTAAAATACCACAGGCCCGTCCCAGGCATCCCAGGGAACAGAAGATGGGGGAGAGACGTTCGGAATTCAGCCTTATTATTTTGCTAGGAACATTTTCTTTCAGTTCATTTTAAAACATTTTTTAGTTATCTCCTTATGGGACAAAGTGAATAATCTAAATCTCATTGAAATTTCTCCTTTTAAAAAATAATTGTCAACGAATCAGCAGGCTTCTTCTTTGATCATTATAGAACCACAGAGCTTCAGGGTTTAGGAGCCCAGACAAGTCATCTAGAACCACAGCACATTTGACGCCTACATCCCCTGTGATAAGCATCCTTGCTAAGTAGTCAGGCACTGTATGTATAAGTACTTCCACCAACATCATCTCACTATTCATTTTCCATTCAGGGCAGCTCTCTCAGTGAGAAAGTGCTCTCATTTTAAGCTACATTGTGTATTTCAGTAATCTCCACCCACTGGTCCTAGGTCAAGCCTTTGGGGCCACAGAGACAGGTCTCATGATTTTTCTATAGAACAATCCCTGTGAAAGTTGAGGAAAATTCATTATGTAGTATTTCTCACCATCTCTTACCTCTGAATGCACCTCAGTTTGGAAAGAAGTCTCTAATTTTGGAATTTAGAAGAGGCTTTGGTTTCTTATCAAGGAAGATGCTTTTAAAGTCATGCCTTTCCAAGCACTCAATTTCTGTCTTAACTCTGTTGCTTGTCCCAATCAACATAACAATCCCTTCATTCATCCCTCTAATCTAGCCTTCCATCCATCTACTCACCCACCCATCCATCTATCCATTCAGCTAAACACCCACTTATCCATCCATCCATCCATCCAACACCATGTGTGAGGCACTATTCCAGGGACCAGTTAGAGCAGTGAACAAGATAAACAAGATACCTGTCCTTGTATAGCTGACAACCCAGTGGAGGCATTTCATAATAATTAAGTAAATAAATGAAGAAAGAGAATAAAGTATAAGATATTAGGTAAGGCGGACAGGGGAAGCATTTTTGAGGACTGACATTGAACTGAAGCCTGAAGAAGAAGAAGGAGCCAGCCAATCTAGAGGATCTAGAGGAAGAACATTCCAGAACAGAACAGCAAGGGCAAAGACAGCCCAAGAGTGACTATAAGTCAGTGGGGAAAGAACAGTAGGAGGTGGAGTCTGAGAGGGATGAAAACATCAGAGTACATGTGTGTGTGTGTGTCTATGTATTTTAAATCACCACTCAGAATGGAGTCATTGGTAAACTCGACTTTACCTGTTTGCAGCAGTAGCAAATCAAATTAGTTGATCCCTGTCTCTCTGGGGCCCATGAATAGGTTGCTTTTCTCCAGAATTTCAGTTAAAAAGGTCTTGTAATACCCCAGCAGAGTGCTATAGAGGAACTCGATGACCAGCCCGACAGAATGTTAATTTCAATTCAACTGCAGGATTCCTGAGCAGTCAAGGAAGATCAGGGTATTTAAACCAAAAGCCAAGTCACATGAACTCAAGAACAGGCTTTGTGTGTTCTAACCAATTACACCTCCTCCTCTAGTTTTCAAAAGCTTTATTTATGAAGCCCATATTGAAAATTAAAATGTTTATTACCATTTTTTGAAGGTGAGGTATAGAACTTGGCAGAGTACTGATTAATAACTTGTGGATGGCTGCTGTAAGGAAACCAGTTTTGAATCCAGCTGTAAACAATGCATCAGCAGAATGTTCCAGCTATTTTGCAGGTTCAGAGCTTGCCAATTTGTAATTAGTTGCAGATTTTCAATTACTTCTCAGCAAACAAAATTGTTCTATTTGCATCAGTTTACTTGGCATTCGATTTAAAAAGAATCCAACTGATTATTCTTAGAGACAATGAATTTGGAGGGTTGGGATGAAATAGACACATTTTTGTGTAGCCCTGCATCTGTACTTTTGTTTTGAGAGATATCAGGGTACAGAACTTGGCCTAAATTCAATCAACCCCAGCATACAACCTCAAGACACCTCCTGTGCAATTCGTCAAAAAGAAGATTTTTGGCAATTGCACATAAAACTCATGAGATTTGTAATGAAGAACATAATCTGAGGAGGAAAAAAAAGCAAAGTTGCATTTTCTGCTAATTGAAACTGGTAAACTACTGTAACTTGGAATTCAATAGAAGATCATAATTATTACAATTTTAAATGTTTGTCCTTGTCACTTTGCATCAGATTGGTTCTCCAAGACTTAGGGCTCCTTACGTACCCATAATTTTTTCTTTGGAGAAGAATATTAAAATCATTCAACACAATATTTATTGAGGATCTACATAGCGGGTGGTGCTAGAGAAACTACAAAGTGAGTAAGAGAAGATTACCGCCCTCCAGGAGATCAGAGTTTAGCGGGAAAGGACAGAGCTTTACAAAGAACCCTTATTAGAGACTGACTGTGATAAGTATTATAAGTAAAAGGCGTAAGATTAGAAAGAAAGGAGGAACTCTTCTGACTTGCAGATCAGGGAAGGTGAGAAGGTAAAATGCAACAGATTGAGAAGGAGGACTGGATTCCTGCAGTAGGGGAAGAGGAACATATTCTAGGGAGAGACAGAAAGGTCTGGAAGAGCAAATGTATATCGTGGTCAGAGACCTGTGAGCAGTCTAATGTGGTTGGAGAGGCGTGGTGTATCAGGCAGGGATGGGAATGAGGGCAGAGGGAGGAGAGGAATAGATTGCGGACAGCTGGGCAGGCATGGGAAGGTGGGGAGCAGCCAGTGAAGAGTGCCGAGCAGGGCAGTGACAGTATCAGGCGGATCCGTGCTTAAGAAAGACCAGCTGGGGAGTGAATGGTATCTGAAAAGGGGCAGGAGCAGTAAGAGCATGAGTGAGAATTGATTTGATGTGGAATCTTCAGAACCTACAGAACAAGTAGACTATAGGAGCGAGAGAGGAGGATGGGTCCAAGCTGATTCTCCAGCTTCCTTAGATGGTCACGCCATTATCCAAGAAGGAGAACATATGATGAATAATTTTGATGGAGTAAGAATGGTAAACACACACGTACACACGCCCAGAAAATGCCACGGGAAAACACTACGGCTAACCTCAAAAACATTCTGCTAAATGAAAGAAGCCAGTCATAAAAGATCACCTATTACATGACTGTTTTTAGATGAAATATCCAGAGTAAGTAAATCCATAGAGACAGAGGCTAAAGGGGATGGGGAGTGACCACTTAATGCATACAGGGACTTCTTTTTGGGTGATGAAAATGTTTGGAACTAGACAGAGGTGATGGTTGCACAGTGCTGTCAGTGTACTAAATGACCCTGAATGATGCTCGTTAAAATGGTTAATTTTATGTTATGGGAATTCTACCTCAATTGTAAGAAGGATAAAAGGAAAAACAAATAAAACAACAAAACCCAAGAGAACAGCGTGGCAATCCATGTAACCGTATATTCCAATCGCACATGCCCCAAATCTCCTCTCAAACTCAAAGAACAGGAACACAGAAAGAGCAGGAGGGCAGGTGAGTGTCCACTGGGTGAAGGTAATGGTCTCTTTGGTTTCCAGTGGTCTCTTTGGTTTTCCTACCTGTTGTGATGCACATTTTCCTTGGAAGGCCTAGGCCGCTGGCCTGGGGAATGTTTAACTTGCAAGAAGCTCATTCCTCGTTGGTATAGCCTCTACTTGGAGACCATCCGCCTTTACTATGTCAAACTCTGGCTGAACTGGTAATGTGAGTAGTCAATCTGTCATGTGGGAGACATATTTGAGGGAGGGGGAGGAAGCAGAGCTCATCGAGAGAGGAGCATGTAGGTCAGGAAACAGTAAGAAAAGCTTTCTGGCATTCACATTGGTCATCAGTAGCCCTGGGGGAATAAAGGGCTCCCTGATGCTCAGTGCATCATCAGGAAGATTAATTAACATTTGTAAAGGCCACACACAATGTGAAAGGCCCAGTAATGGATCTCCAAAAGCTGCAGTCCTTGTTTTCCAGAAGGGTCATGAAACAAGGAGTGGAAAATATCCCCTAGAAGACAGAGCTGGATGACCTCGGCCGCAAAGAACACTGCGAAGAAACGACCGGGCTTGTCTGGGATTCTCTTCATTCTCAAGTTGAATCTGATCTGACAGATGTGGTGAGTAATTAAACTCTTGTCCATTCATCGTCTGAATGCTTGCACTGCGCAGAGAATGGGGCAGGAATAATGAGAGGCACAGCCCCTCTGGGACTATTCAGGAGTGCTCAAATTTGCATGGTCACATGAACCCAAAGGAAGTGGATTATGCTGGCCGGGCCAGGAAGTGGAGACCGCCAGAGCTTTGTGATTTGCATAAATCATAGGGCTGGAAGGCAGCAGGGCTTAAGGGCTCTCAAAGAAAGCCAGGTGGGGCTGCCCTTCCTCGAATTCAGTACATTTTTGTAGCTAGATACCTACTCACAAAGGCTGTATAGGAAACTTAACGTGTGATGTCACTTGTTCAGAAGTCTCAACAATATGTACCATTAAATTTCCCCAAAACATGATTTTTACAAGCGAAGTTGCTGCACAGTCTTTTAATGAATGGGTTCTTTTAATCACCTTGAAAAAAAGGTGATTTGGTAAAGGGTAATGCATTTTATTATGATTACCGCTGTCAAACAATTTCTAATTGTGTGACAAGGTGCTTAAATAAAGAATTGTTTATGGCTTTAAAAAACAGTTAATGCCTCTCAAAAAGGATTACTTTCTTTTTAAGTTTCAAATGAAGGCTACCAATTAATTAATCCATTTACATAAAAAAGCCTTGGATCAGCTACCTGCAAAGATAAAGGATGAAATCTATCCTCTAAATGAAAAAAGAAAAACTGCTATAAATATGTGGTAATAAATATATAGAAGTACTGTACAAAAAGGAAACAGAAGCCATTAATTAAAAACTGAACTGTCAAAAATTTCATTTTATTCTCTGCAATATTGAAATACCGATGATGTCATATACTTTATTGAATAACTTTTCTTGAAATACGGCTTTCCACCTACACTGTTTTACTCAATTTTCTTATTGGAAGCCATGCAAAAGTTACATGAAGGTTTTAAATTGGATGTAAATGTCCCTCAGTTTCTCTACCCGCCCCCCCACCATGTAGCTAACTTCACGTTATCTCCTGGATTCACAGCCATCAGTCAACTGAGTTTGGTTAAGGCATTCAAACTTTTGCTCGCGTCAGTTCTGAACGAGTCCTGCACTTGGCACAGTCATTATAAATCCAGAATGGAACAAAGAAGGCAGATATTTACTAGTGAAAAACTGAAGTCGCTTAATCACTTTAATGTATATAATCAAATGGAAATTATACATCACCCAGACTAATTATATACAATTTCTTGGCATTTGGTATAAACTATTCAGACCATATCAGGGGTGAAAAGATTCTTTTTCATAGCAGAATTGTCATTGTAAAACACATCTCATGTTAAATCTCATCTTTCTAGTATCTCTTCTTAAGTCTTTGCTGACTTAAGTTTGTTTCCCCCAGGGTTTTCCAAGCTGAGGTTGTGCTGCCGTTTTGCAGCTGGAATTAGTCTTTTCATGTCACTTACTGGACTTGTTGACACAGTGATTGTGTAGAATGCTGAGAAGAAAAGCGGAAAGGGGAAGAGCGAGAAAAGAGGGGAGACTGAAAAAGGTGAAAAGATAAAAGAAGAAGGAAAGAGAGAAGGGAGAACAGAAAGGAAAGGGAAAATGTGTTAAAAAAAAAAAAATCCCAAAGGTACAGATTGTGATAAATAGGAAGGAGAAATGCTAGGTCAGAGGCTGATAAGAAGTGAACTGCCAATGTCAACAGGTCACCAGTCACAGGGGCTCCATGTGTTGGTGGACTGGCAGGAAGTGACACCCAGGCATGCCGGCTCCACCTCAGCCCTCAAGCTAAATGAATTTAAAGGTACCTCTTACAGTTGCTCTTAGAACCGACAGGTTCAAGCCACAAGGTGACTCTCAATGGGCAAGGCCCAATCTCTGCTTTACAAAGGTGTGTGAGGGCAGGAATTATCCATAAACTCCAAGAGAAGCATTCTCATGAGTAGAAATTTGAAAAAAAAAAAAAATTGAAGTTCTAGCAAAGTCTTTAAGGATGCAGAGAAATGAGGGGTCACAGAATGGAGGAAACCTATGGTTTATCGATGGCTGTCACCTCTCACTCTTAACAAGCCCGTTTCCACCTTCAGAATAACCCAAGTAGTTCGTGTGACCTTCTAAGCAGCTCAGTGTGATTTGTACCAACGGCTAGTACTATTTTCATGCCATGCTGCTGAGAAATATGTCAATGAGACCCAGGTCCCAAGAAGTTAAACGACACATCCCAGGCGACACTGCTGGGGAGAGAGGTCCTGACATTGGGGCTCCTGGATTTGAGGTCATTATGCCCAACCCTTGGCCCTTGAACTTTCTGGGGAGTGTCAGGTGTGCTACCCACAAAGAGGTTTGGAGGAACTCTCCAGAATCACAGCCAGATATGACCCTTGGCACTACCATCATAGCCCTAGAAGGTACAAGCAGTGAATATTTCATAGGTAACACCAAGGGTGTCCAGTCCACGATCAGCCAATTTTCAAATGAAGTGTGGATCTGTCTGTCTTAATTGCAGTGTGTCGCCATCAATGACAACAGACCACACCACGGGGGGTGCTGTTCCTCCATCATCTGTGACTTGTGAGAGGGTATTTTTGTATAGATCTACTGGAAACGTCATCAGTTTGTGCTGTTTTTCCTGTTATTTCTGTTGTGTATTTTGAAAATGCTCAATTTCACCGAAGGGAAGTCTTCCTAAGAGTCTATACAGAGACAGAACCTCTTCATCTCACAGAGTGTTAGTTTCTTCAGTTGTAAAACTGAGACAATTCCAGTCTTTGGGGATTAAAGATAAGCACATTGCTTGGCATAAAAAAAAAAAAAAAAAGGCCCACCATAAGTGGTAATTATCACAATCGATATCACAGAAAAAGAAGTGTACTAGGTGTTTAAGTCTACGAGAGCAGCTTTATTTTCATATTTTTCTTCCCAGAGGTTTAAACTGTTCAGGTCTGTTTGCATTCTTTTTGGTCTGTGCTGATATCAACACATTATTTAAAGAGTGTCAGAAAAGTTAATCCAAAAGAAACATACGCTTCGAGTCACTGACCTCTTTAAATGACACCTTTTTCATTAATTATTACCTTTCAGTGATAGTGTTGTGGCCAGTTCTCCTGCTGATGGCTTATGCGAGTTCAAGGATTAAAAATTGGTTTGACACCTTTCTAGCCAAGGAGCAAAGGAACCTCTCTTTTTAACTTTTAAGACGAAAGCAAAAACCAGCCAACAAACAAACAGCCCCTAAAGGCCAGTATGATCGTTAAGGCTGAGAAGTCAGACAGACCTAGTCCCCAGACCAGCTTGGCCACTTGTGAGAGACACGATCTGAGTAAGTTGTTCCCTTATTTATAAAACAAAATTACAAAAACACTTATCTCTTAGGGCTATTGCGAAGGTTTTTAAAAACCCACTAATAAAAAAGGCTTAGCCCGTGTCTCGTGCATGGAAGCGCTCTACAAATGGTTACCATGATCATGCTTCTCTCAGTAACCGTAAAACGCCCATCCAGGAGTCAAGCCCCGGTGCGGGGAGTATTTGTCAGTAGATGTTGCTGGAGAACACTAGGGGTAACCCAAGCCCCGTTTGCCCCCTGTTCTCCCCCTCTTTACATGTACACAGGCGTGGTTCTATTTCTGCTTGTCCATTTCAGGAAATTCACTTGTACTTGAAAATAGTGCCTAAGCTGAGCCCTTTTGTGATGCATGTGTTTTAAAAATGTGGCAGTAACACCTGGGGTTATCAGCCTTTTTATTTGTGGAGACAAAGGTCATATCAGACCTCAGCGATTGTGCATTTTCTGGACCCAATTACTAATGGACAAGCTCCTTTGTCCCCTTAGTGCCCCGTGTGTGGTAAGTGGAAGAATTTTTTTATTCTGTCTTTCTTTTCACAAGCTAGAGCAAACAGCCTGTGTTATTCAGAAAGGATGTTAAAAAGCAGAATTATTTCCAGAAATTTCTAGTTTACTTAACAGTTGTGGATAAACAGAAAGCAGCTGTCACTCTGCCACACAGACCCAAACACCATCTACTTCTGATTCCATCAGCCCTGTGAGGCCTTCTCTATTTTTCTTCTTTTCTTGCTATTAGCAGATATTTCTGATTCTACTCAATTAAAAAAAAACAGAAAGAGGAAGGAAGGAAGGAAGGAAGGAAGGAAGGAAGGAAGGAAATCTGTCCTAAGCAGGGATTGTCTCCACAAAATCTGATAAGTTGTCCTGAGGCAAAATCCCTTCCTCTGGTCAGTGAGGCAGCTGGTGACTTGGAGCCCACACTGTCCCCTCAGCAGTCCGGCCATGTCACAGATGTGCTGTGCAATGCCAGGGCGGCTGCAGAGTGGACCAAGGCATGCTGGGAGTGTGGAGTGGACACTCCTGGGGCCAGGGGATGGGGGGTAAGATGGGGGCGGGGGTGAGGGAGGGCAGGGTCCTACTTAGATTGGTTGGTCCTCAGTCTGCCAGGAGTCTTGAGAGCTTAAGGTGACCTTTCACAAGCCCAGTTTTTAAAGACAAGATTTTGGATTCCTTCAAAGAGTGGATTTTTACTAATCCTGGATCCTCAGGGAAGGTAGAAACGGATGATAGGAAGGGGAGAACTTGGCATAGAGTCACTACTGTATCTCTTTTTCTTTCATTTTATAAAATCTTATTCTGAAGATTAAATAATGTTCTTCCCATTATTAGTATTGTTATCCTTGAGACCACTCTTCTGCAGGGTGGTTTTTCTACCCTGAAAATGGACCACATTTGTTACTATGACTTGTTAATTCACATGGCTTATACATTGAAATACAAGCCATCTGAAAGCTCACAACTTGCACAGTGAGGACCAGCTACTTAACGTCACTCTGTTCATCCCACGTTCTAGGAGACACTCAGTGAAGAATGACTGCTCATAATTTATTTCCTAGCATATTTTCTTCATGGTAACCTCAGCTCCTTAGAGATTATGAGAATTTTTTTTTCTACCAGGTACCATTAGGGAAAGAACATGGCTTCTCTCTTTGGAGAGCATTTTGCTCTGTTCTGTCTTCTTTCAGCAAAGATTTACTGCATGCCTACTGTGTGCCTTGTTCTAGGTGAGCTTGATAGGGGTAGACCATGGAGGAAGATGGGTTCAAACGACCCAATCACAGGTTGAGCACAGGGATTATGTATGGGTCTCAGGGCTGTTGCTTCCCAGCCTATCTTAGACGAAGGACCAGCTTTTGCTTGAGTGGTTCATTTCCGAACTGTTGATGAGTCCTAGTCACACGACGAGGATGCACCTCCTGCCACAACAACTTACCATGCGTACTCCACAGCACCCAAACTGGTTTACACCTCCTTCAGTGAGATCAGCCCACCGACCCTGTGCTTGGATGTCGTGGCAATGTCAAATCACTGTAATCCTTTTAAATGCCTACTCTCAATTTCTACCCTTATGATGTCATAGGATAACAGCAAACAGTTCATGGACTGGCACCAGGAGTAGCTTTAGACAAAGAATGAATAATGTTCAGTGAACCAATTTAAAGCCCTGATTCCAGTTTTGTGCTTTTCTGTCCAGATTCCTACTCCACCTCCAAATCCTGCTGCCTCCAACAAGCCAGTGCAAATCAGCACCTAGGCTGTGAAACCAAAGTCAACTCCTAGATAGTCTGAAGTCTTTGAAGACCATGAAATTATTTATAAAATTTTGTGCACATGTGCATCTTTCTACAGAGAAGGTCCCTACTTTTCGTCTCATGTTCAAATGGGTATGTGGCCTAAAAAACAGTTAAGACAAACTAACTTCTCAACATTTTTTTCATTACCTGGCAACTCCAGTTAAAAATTTCAATATGCAATCACCTAAGCTTCCCAGGAAAACACACACACCTGAGGGGACTGTTGGCTTTACGAAGCCTCCCCAGATCTGGTGACTGGGCTGACCATTTCCAGGTGTTTCAAAGCACTGTTGTTCCGCGCTAAGAAAGAGACTAGATTTGTTCTCCAAAGGCTTGGATAGCAACAAGAAGTTAACTCTTTTCAATAAAGAAAAATAAATTTAAAAAAGATAGCCTGTGAAAAAAAGAGTACAACTGTTCTTCAGCAGTAGGAGTAAGCATTCCCCATATTGTGTCTTAGAAGCTCAAAGATGAGTGAAGGCATCCAACTTAGAAGGGAAGGATGGACAGACTGAGAGAGGAGGTAGAGCCTGGTTGGAGGAGAGGTGAGCACGGGCTGTTATAAGTGTGTGGGGTGGAAGGAGTATCCAGGTGGAAACAGATGACCATAAAAAGCAGGAATAATAAGATATCCAGGAAGGTGGGGTTACCGTTCCAACATGAACGTAGCCATTTTAGGAAGGAATCTACCCCTAGTGTCCAGACTGTGGTCTTTACATACATGGAAAGGACCCATGATTCCTTGTAGAAATAGCTGATCCCAGGTTTAGGCTGGGAGCCTGGAATACCTTATGCTGCCAGGAAAGACTAGGAGAATCATGTTAAAAGGTGACCAGACACAACTAGAGTGGGCTCCCATTGCCGAAAGAAGGGATAGTTGAGCATCAGTAAGAGTAATGACGACCGTGGACTGATGCATATGAAACAGATAAAACCCCAAGTGTTTATAACAATATTCAGGAACAAACAAGCCTCACTGATCGCTTTTGGAGGTTGCTGGGGTGATTCAATACTCTAAAAATTGATAAATAAATGGGAAGACATTTTTATGCTGCTTTTCTTGTATAAACTGTATTTCACAGCAACCAAATAGTTGATAATGATGTTCTTCTATGTAGAATAATGGCTAGTGAATACAGAAAGAATGGTGGAATTGAGAATCACCATTTTGTAACCTCTAATGGATACAGACAGTGATTAGTAAGTTGCTAAAACTATTAGGTTAACAGGTAGATAGACAACTTCATAATGGATGAATGAGGCTGACCATACCTGAACCTACTGATCAATCCTGACATTGATAAAAGTTGTTCTGCCTCCTGACATGATACAATCGAACGTGAATCCCATTAAGTCTTTAGAGCCAACCACTAATTTACAGGAAGTATGGAAGAGTAAGGAACATGTCAAACAGCACAATGAAGATGCAGTAGGTCAAATGCATAACGTGGACTTTTTCCAGGACAGTGATCTGGTTTCTTCAACAAATAAATACAATAAAAACAGGAGGACAGTCTGTGATAGATTAACAGAGACTTAAGGTTGGGTCAGCCAAATGCAACAGGTGCATCTTGTTTGGATCCTGATTTAAACTGCCCAGTTGTTTGTGGACACTTATAAAACAATTAAAGAAAACTGAACTTGGACAGGGCATGCAATCATTATTAAATTTGTTAGGTATGATAAGGGTATTGTGGTTAGGCGTTTGAAAAGTCATGCTGTGATTACTAGAGTTACGTACTAAAATATTTACAGTTAAAACCAGATATCTGGAATTTGCTCTAGGAAAACAGAATAGAAAAAGAAAAGGGACAGAAAACAAGAATGGCTAAATGTTGGTAACTGTTAAAGTTGGGTGTTGGGACATGGGGATTCTCTACACTATTTTTTTCTGTGTGTCTATCTGTCTAAATTTCTGTAATAAAGTTTTGTTTTGTTTAAGAGAGAGAATCTCACCGAAAATAAAGCAAGTTAAGACAGGCGAGCTGATAAAAAGACACAACCCTTATCTACTGAATCTTTGAATTCATGCCCACACTTGCCCAAGCCCCGGGGCCTGAGGGGGAGCAAGCGAAGGTCACACAAGGGAGTTCAATCTCACTGGCCTCCGTAGGACAGGGTAATCAGATGCCTGGGAACTCATGGGGAGGGAGCAATTGTGCTGGGCCCGCAATCCCCAGGAGAGGCTGGGACAGCTGACTGATTGGTGGGACGGGATCTACTCTTCCAGGATCTCTTCTGGAAGAGGCAAGGAAGAGGACTGTAGCCATAGTCTAGCATCCTCTTTAACCTCATTCCCAGAGCAAACCCAAAACAAGTACCAACAGAACCGGGCCATCTGGAATTCTGTAACGCGCCACTGGCAACGTGCCATGGCAAGCAAGTCTCAAAACTGTGGATGATTGGTGTAGTTAAAGGCCACACACATCTTTTCCCCAGTCTTCTGTCTATCCTCTTATATGTTATTAATGCATTTAAAGAACTGTAATAAATTTGGATTTGGAAGGGGTTTAGTCAAAGGTAATAACACCATACTTGATACAAAAATGACCTATTGGGACCTGTAATATCTCCGTGCCAGCTTTTTTCAATTAAATGACCACAACCAGCAAACAACTATTAACATGGGGACTGTGTGGGTTACAAAGATATGCAGTGTCTGCAATGGTGAGCCGCAAAATGCTTATAGGAGAAAAGGGGGGAAGAAAACCAGTTTCTCACATAAGTTCTTGAGACAAAGATGTTATTCAGCTGTACAATCCTTTGAGCTCCTCCTAGGAATATTCCACCAGTTTCCACAATTGCAGTTTGGAGGCTGTCTTGATGGATACTGTCTGCTAAAGAAGCTGTAATATCCGTGAAATGCCCACACTTGTCCTAAACACCGGAGTCACGGACTCTGGCTACTGTACCCTCAGTGACTAGAGCCTCCTCAAATTATTCCTTCAACTGAAAACTAAATAGAAACTATGCCTAATTGTGTGCTTTACTTTTTCTCTGAGGCTATCCCCCACATTCAAATTGTATTTACTTTTTTGCATGATTAGCCACGGACGCTGGTTGATGGAGCCATTGCTTCCTATTGAATAGCAATCATGCTTTCTGAACCACAGGTCCCGTGGCTCAGCAGGGTGGGTGGCTGGAAACTGAGATTACCCTGAGGATTTGGGAGGTCAGCCTGCCAGAGAGAGTGCATGCCTTCCCCAGTTACTCAACAGAACGCCAGCATCACCCTTCAGTCCAGGCCCCTGGCTGGCAGAGCTGTGGCTCGTTCTTTATGCAGAATAAAGAGCTGGATGGAACTGCAGGGGATGACCTGGTTTAAGACTCAGCTCCTTGCAGAAAACTTGATGCAAAACATTCTACTTCATTGGAAAGTTCTGAATCTGAGGGAGGATGCTGATGCTAACATGGCTGAAAACAATCCTTAGTTTTCAAGTAAGACCAGGTCTTGTTTATAGCCTTGTCTGGAGCGGACTGTTTTCTCAATAGGTGCTTAGCTCCTATCCCCAGGAGCATGGCTGCTACAGCTACGACTAACAAGACTAAAACAATGATGATGATGATGATGATGATGATGATGATGATGATGATTGTGATGTCACACTATGTCGAGTTGTCCTTTTCTTTCGGGTCTTTATCACATAAGTAGCATTATCATCTCTATTTACAAATTAACAACCTGAGGCACAGAGAAAGATTTAAAAAAACTTGCCCAAAGTTACTAAATTAGTAAGTGGACAAAGCCAGGCTGTCTGGCTCAGAGCAGCAGCATGAACCACTGTGAGACACCGCCAATGACCATACTTGGGAATTTAGGCTCTGAACTGATAATGCAAATTCTAAAGGGTGACCTGAATTACAAAGCCAATGTCCAGAGTTTGCCCGGGCTTATGCCTACATTAGAGTAGGTCTCAACCTTGGTTTCATAGAAGAAGCATCTGGAGAGCTGTTTAAAAGTACAGAGACTGGGAACTCACCCCTGGAGATTTGGATTCATTTGGTCCAGGGTGGGGCCTGGTCATCTGTGTTTTTAAAAAAGATCCCCAGGTGATTGGACCTGAGAACCATTGGGTAAGATGGACAAACATGCCTCTGAAGGGTTGTGCAAAAATAAAACATAAATTTGTCACTGCTGTATGTTTGTTCTTTCTCTGCAATAGTCACAGTATATTAAAGGCTCATATTTAAACTTACTTGATTAAACATGCTGGAGAGAAACTCTCCTAAACTGTTGGTGGGAATGCAAATTGGTGCAGCCACTATAGGGAACAATACAGAGGTTCCTTAACAAACTAAATATAGACTTACTGTGTAACCCAGCAATCCCACTTCTGGGCATATAGCTGGAGAAAACTCATATTCGAAAAGATAGACACACCACAATGTTCACAGCAGCACTATTTACAATAGCCAAGACAGAGAAACAACGTAAATGTCCATCGACAGATGACTGGATAAAGAAAATGTGGTATATTCATACAATGGAATACCACTCAGCCATAAAAAAGAATAAAATAATGCCATTTGCAGCAACATGGATGGATTTAGAGATGATCATACTAACTGAAGTAAGTCAGTCAGAGAAAGACAAATATCATATGCTTTCACTTATATGTGGGATCTAAAAAAATGACACAAATGAACTTATCTGCAAAACACAAAGAGACTCACAGACATAGAGAACAAACTTATGGTTACCAGAGGTGGGGAAGGGAGGAGGGAGGGATAAGTTGGGAGTTTGGGATTGACAGGTACAAACTACTATGTACAGAATAGATAAACAACAAGGTCCTGTATAACACAGAGAACTGCACTTAATGGTTTGTAGTAACCTATAATGAAAAAGCATTATATATAAAACTGAATCACTACACTGCACACCAGAAACTAATACAACATTGTAATTCAACTATACTTCAATTAAAAAAATGGAAAAAGTAAACTTATTTGAATATGGAACCCTTGTTGTGCAGAGTATCTATAAGCATAGATGGGAACTGCTGTTCTAACCATTTGGAAACTAGAAATTCAAGTTGATAAATCTGGTTACTCTCTTTTAAACAGAAAATCCTGCGCCTTTCACTGTGCAGGGTAAGAGTTTCTCTTAGCCAAAGTCTGTTTTTTTCAAAAACGATACAGAGGACTCCTTAAACCAGCTTATACTCCTAAGAATAAAGATCCACAATCTCATAGTTGGAAGGGATCTTAAAAGTGCCTTCTCATTCCTCTTGACAATAACACACACACACGCACACACACAATGCAGAAATCCCTCGTAGAGCACCCTCCCAGATGGTCATCCAGCCCTAGCTTGAACAGTTCAATGACAAGAGACCTCACTCGTTCACAAGACAACACATTTCATTGTTGGGTAGATCAAGTCTTCTTTATACGGCCTCAAAATCGCCTCCCTATAACCTCTACTTGTTCATAGCTCTGTTGTTGTCTGGAATAATGGCATAAAGTCTCCTCTTCTTTCAAATGAGTGTCCTTCAGCACATCATTAAGGAGGAGCATGGTACACTGGAGGGAACACAGGACCAACTACACAGGAGCCAAGAGACTTGGGTATGAGATGGAGTTCTGCCTGGACTTCATGACTGCAGCAACTAAGCCCTTCAGGCCTTAGTGTCACCACGAGTATGACAAATATATAAAAACAAAGATGATGAAAAACTTGTCTTGCATAATTCTAAACATCAAAAATGTAGGTCAAGTGCTTTGTAACTGAAAAGGACTCTATAAATATGTTATCATATTAGTAGATGTTTTCTGGTACTATATTTTTATATTCAAACAATTCTTCTGTCACTTGAAACTTACTTTCTGTTTCCAAAGCTAGGCATATTAGTGTTGCTAAATACCTATATTAATGATGGTAAATGAGTGCTCCACGATGCCACCTATCGGTTACTTGTGTTAGTGATTTAGTGATCAGAAATGAAAATCTTCAAGATGGCATGGGTAACAACGTACTAGTAGACGCTGTCTTTTAGGAAAGACCAGAGGAAACAAAACCATGAACTTGGAATCAGAAGGTCTGGGTTAAAATCTGCCATTTACTATCTAGGCGCCATTCAACAGGTTAGCTAATCTGCTTCCCTACACACAAAAGGACAGAATAATAGTATCAATCTTACACATACTACTATGAGGATAAAATAAAATAATACGTGTTAAATATCCAGAAATAAACGTTGTGGATTCTAATTCCAGAGCACTTCATGATGATGATGATGATGAATCAGTGAGAACCCATTTGAAAAGTGCATTACTTTCTCTCTAAAGTAAATAGAGACCTTCAGTTATCTGGATTCCACCTAGATCGAGTTCCAAGTCTATCATTAATTCTCTGTATTTCACCTCTTAGGCACTCAGTTTCCTACTTTGTAAAATGAGCTAATTGGACAAACTGATCTTTAAGCCATTTTCTCAGTATGACTCTGGGACCACCAATATCTGACACATTGCTAATCAAATTGAAAAAGTTTCAGAAGTTTGCTGATTCCTGAGAGCAATTCAATCTTTCTATAATCCAAAAATACTACTATTATAAAAACAATGTTTTCAACTTGTAAATTGGTTTTGAACATTACTTCCTTTAGGAAGATATATTTTGTTTCCAACTTAGTTCTGCTAGCCACATTTCTGAGGTGGGGTAACAGAATTTTTAAAAAACTCAATAGAAACAGGCATTTCTCCAAAGAAGAAACACAAATGGCCAGTAAGCACATAAAAAGATGCTCCACATCTTAGCCACTTGGGAAATGCAAATCAAAACCACAATGAGAGAGTTCCTCACACCCACTGGGACAACTATAATCAAAAAGACAGACAATAACAAGTGTTGGCAAGGATGTGAAGAAATTGGAACCCCTCTACATTGCTGGTGGGAATGTAAAACAGTCCTGTCACTTTAGAAAACCATTTGGCACTTCTTCAAAAGTTAAACACAGAGTTACTGTATGACCCAGCAATTCTATTCCTAAGGATACAGCCAGGAGAAATGAAAACATATGTCCACACAAAAACTTGTGTATGAATGTTCACAGCAGTATTGGTCATAATAGCCCAAAGGTAGAAAAAACCTAAATGTTCACCAGTTAATACATGGATAAATAAAATGTGTACACCTATACAGTGGGATACTAGTAGGCAACAGAGAGATGTGAAGTACTCATACATGCTACAACATAGATGAACCTTGCAAACCTTGTGCTAAATGAAAGAAGCCAGAAACAAAAGACCACATGTTGTACGATTTCACTTATATGAAATGTCTATAAT
Source organism: Camelus ferus (assembly GCF_009834535.1). Lineage (NCBI taxonomy): Eukaryota > Metazoa > Chordata > Mammalia > Artiodactyla > Camelidae > Camelus > Camelus ferus. Next base: position 16,252,936 of record NC_045706.1, read on the forward strand.
AGGCAATTCCATAGAGACAGAAAGTAGATTAGTGGTTGTCAGGGGCCAGTGGGAAATGGGGAATGACTGTTAACAGGTACCAGATTTCTTTTTGGGGTGATGAAAATGTTCTAAAATTGATTGCAGTGATGGTCGCACAACTTGATGAATATACTAAAGGCCATTGAATTGTACACTTTAAATGGGTGAATTGTACAGTATGTAAATTGTATCTCAATAAAGCTATTAAAAGCTCAATAGAAGCATATAACATTAAATTGTAAGGATCAAAGATCAGTTCAATTTAAATCAAAGTGCAAAGAACATGTGTATTTGTATAATAGTATTTTATGTGGATAATTGCTTTACATGTTCAACTGCTCGAAACCCATTTTTGCATTTGGATCATTTTTCAAGGCGGAGCTGAAATTTAAGGAAGTAAATTGAATAAACAAGGCTATTGCGGTGCACAAAATGTATTTCTTTTATTTTATGCTACCTAGGATTGACTCAGCGGTGTAAAATGCCATTTAAAAAAAGCATGATGAAGTCTGAATGGGAAAATGTATTTCATCATGGAAGATAAAAGTCTTTCCCTCTCTACAGTGAATACAGGTAATTTCAGAAGCAGCAGCTCCTAATTATTCACTGTTGAAAAGCTAAAAAAAGGTTCGCATTGAAAACACTGACCTCCAGTTTGCTCTGTGAATGAAGGCAGACACAAATTCTCATTTTGCTAGAATTCTAGTTGATAACTGAGTTGGGAAAAGCATGCATTTCTTCATTACAGTGCAGTCGACTGTTCATTTAAATAACAATATCCTGCATAAAAGTCACAAAAGCATTATCTAGCAATTCCAGTGTGTTGAAATGCATTATTAGTACCAACAATGCCAAATAGAATAAATAAATGACTGTCTTCTTATTTTCAGCATTATTCCTGATTACTTAGCTTTATGAAAGGCTAGCATTATTATTACCGGTGCATGCAACACCTCGGTCAACACTATTTGCTTGGATAACTCTTAAACTGGAAGGGATTTTAAAATAGAGCTATATTCTTTTCTAGGTTATCCAAGGGCAAAAAAACCTCTCCAATCCAGTGGTTAGGTTTCATATATTTTTAACAGAAAGTGTTTGAAGAACTCAACTTCTGTTCACTGTATATGTGTAAAAACTAAAAGTCCTCATTAAGACAGCACATTTGCAATAGTACTTATTTAAAAATGTAAAATTTACATCAATAGTTTAACTTTACATCAGAAGATTTCCTACCAAGAACATGCTAATACTCCCGTTTTTAAATTTCCTTAAGCCCAAAGCCTTGGCCTTTTTAAAAAAAAAAAAAAAAAAAAAAAAAGCTTTTTTCTCTTTTTCGCTCCGTGAATCATTCAGTACTCCACAAAACGCTACTGACAAAACTTGTAACACAAGCACCATCGATCCACTGAGTGAAGAGCAAACAAAAGGAGAGATTCGAAATCATTCACTCCTGAGTCGCTAGTTTACTGTGGTTTAGATAAAAAGGGGCCTCTCAGGGAAAGATAGGAGCAATATTTGGATTTAACAGTTGATTGAAGTATAGCTTCCGTGAAAATGGGGCAACAGGGTATATGCTTTCTGTGTGTGTATTGTTTGGATTCTGGTGTGGAAAGGGAACAAGAAAGCTTTCAGGCAACATGATGAGTGAATGAGTATTTAGGTAATTTTAAGGATTGTGTGAATAGACGGAAATGTTCTTGGAGGGTGTGTGGCACGTTATGTTTTCCAAAATTGGCCACAACATTTCTCCTCCCATTGGGTTCCCACAACTTTGCCATTCCTGCATCAAGAGATGGCGTCTATGTCCCTTCCCATTGAAACTCCGTGGGCCCTTGTGACTGTATTGAGGAACAGAATGCAGCAGAGGTGACCTTGTGTGACTTCCTAGCCTGGGTTAAAAAAGGCCTCGCAGCTTCTGTCAGCCTCGCTCTTGGAACTCATCTTTGGGGGTCTGAGCCAGCAAGCCTGAGGCTGCCATGCTGTAAGGAAGCCCAAGCCAGCTCATGCAGAGTGGTGACATGGAGAGGCCTTGAGATTAATAAAGAGATAACAGGAGAACGTCCCAGCCAGTTCCCAGCTACATCTGCATCCTGTCTGTCCCCAGCTGCTGCAGCTCCAGGCTCCATCCTAAAGGCGACCTCGCAACAGACCCCAAGACAGAACCCCTAGTCATGCTGCTCCTCAATTCCTGACACACAGTAATTGTGAGGGATGATGATTGTTGTTCTAAGCCACTACATTTTGGGGTGATCCGTTACACAGCAACAGACAACCGGAAGAGGAGGAAAGGGGACCTGAGCGGAGACTCACATATAACACAGAGGGCATCTGTCATTCAGAGCCAAGGCTTTCAAACCATGACCTTGAGACATACAGATGAAAGTCATGGAGAAAGACTGCTTGTAAACCCCCAAGTAATACCCCAAGTCAGTCATGATTCAGGGCCTACAACTCCTCACCAGTGGGTCAATCCCCCACCCACTCAATTGCTGTCTGGATTTTCCATACAGAGGCCACTTAGAGCAGCAAGGCGCACAACTTATTCTGAAGTTGCACTTACGTGGTAAGTGTAGTCCTCTTACTTCGACTAAGTCCACTTACTCGGGCGTCGGGGGGAGAGGCTCGTGAGATAGGTGGAGAAACTCCAGCCCCTCTAAGGCACCCAGATTCCCACCTTGTCTTTTCCTCTATTCATTAAAACCAAACAGTTAGTGTTTCTGAGCACAACATATCACTTTAACACCTCCATGTCCCTGTCTTCCTCTCTTTGGCTAACTTGCATTTATTCATTCTGCAGAACTCAGGCTGGGCATCACCAACTCCAGGAAGCTCAACAGGGCTAAGGACTCTCCGTGTACATCTATTGTTCTATTTAAGTTTATAATGAAATTTTCGTTTCGGTAGGTTTTCTCACTAGACTGTGTACGTTGAGAGATCAATATAAATTATTTATATTTGTATCTTTACCGCCTAAGGCCTGACTTGTCAAAATAGCTGGTGCTCAAGAAATGTTTGTGGAAATGAACATGTAAAGACAAGCTGGCTTCAAAGGACGAATCTAGTGACAGTGTCTCCATGCATTTCAAACGTCCCACGCTCTTCCTTGATTTCAACCGGAAATCTCTCTCTCGTACACCCCTGGGAAAAGACTTCATCAGAATTTCTTTCTTGGCCCTTTCCCTCACCTGGAACCCCCCATTCTCCCTACCTTCCATCTGGGGCCATCTCTTTGCCTTGGCCCACACTTACACGGATTCCAGTTAAGTTCTCTTTCCGGACGGTCCACTTCATGGTGTCCTGTTCCCATCCCGAGTACTGAGTGCAGCACTTCATCCGCTTGGGGTAGGTTTGGTAAAGCAATGTGTCTTCCGTGTCTTGGCACACTTACAAAGTCATTACTCACCCTGAAATCTCTTCCCGGGGGTTGGCCACTCTGCCTCCAAAGAGTCTGCAAACGTACCATCTTATGTATGTTCAACAGGTGATACCAAGATATAGTCAAATGATTTAAGGACAACCTGCCAAAGTCCTCAGAAGCTTACTGTGCCCTTGAAGTAGGTCATCCTCAGGAGTAGCAGCATCTCATCTACCCAGCAGGTGTGTGTCATCAAATAAATATCACAAAATGTCTTCCAGCCAGCAATAAATATCTGGCAGGGAAACAGATGTACATGGGCTAACTGATACAGGTCTGGCAGTCTAGACAGACAGCATGAGATTTTTTCTTCTTAACATACGGAAACCAGTATTTTTATTAACTTCATTAATATTTAATTAAGAGGGTTTCAACCCCTCTATTTACTGTCCCCCTGTCCAATCGCCTGCCCTATCCCCTTAACTAAGAAGTTTCTAAAAGAAACTTAGTCTCGATTTTATAACTTCATTTACAAAGATTTTAACAAAGAGGATTCTTCAAACCTGGCACCACAAAAACACATTTTTTCCTCCTATGAAACTCTGTGATTTAAAAAGTAATCATAATGATAGGTAGGTTCATTTGGTTTACTTGGGATTATCTCTCACCCCCCCAACCCCTCTTTTTAGGGTTTAAATTAGTCAATAGTAGTATCTTCCTTCTTTTTTGCTGGGAGATTCAGGAGACATTAAAAATCAGTAATTTGCGGTTTTTCATTTTTGTAAGATTAGGGAGAACGTAATAATATGGTACAATTTGTTCTTGAATATTCTTGAGCCTACCCTATCATTACCTGCCAAATTACTAGGTATCACTGAACCCAAATAATAAAAAATATGTATATATAAGAAAATAAAAGCCTAGGGCTTAACCCTGACTTCAAAGTCATGGGTACACCTTAAAAGAGGAAATTTTTAGACTCAGATGTGGATATGTTTTGGCTTTAATTTTATGCACATTACTTATACTTCTCAAAGTCAAAGATAATTCTAAGAGAACCAGGAATGCAATGTACATCATGTGAGATTGAAAAATTTGGCTCATAATTATCTCAAGATGAGTTGTGTAGATCATTACGTCTTACTCACATGAAGGATATCCACTAATATAATGGTGGACTTTGTGAGATCAGTGTTTTCTGATCTCACTGGGTTTTCCAGATACTCAGATACCATTTTCCTGACTTTACTGCCCCTGAGCACCACCTGAGCTAGTATTTACTTAACTGTCTTCTACATGTCGAGTTGAAACTGGCCTTTTAAAGAAAAAAAAATTCACCTACTCTCAAGCAATAGTAACAGTAAAACCATAGGTTTGATGGCTACTTAAATTTGGTTATTTTGGCCAAAAACTGGGTTGAAGTAAAAGCTACCCTGTTCAGAAGAGGCACAACGAGTGGCTGAGCCTTTCATTTGATAAATGTTCATTAAGCACCTATTCTGTGCCAAGCCCTCTTGCAGATGCTGGGTTTGTAGCAGCAAGCGAAGCAAAGTTCCTGCCCCCATGAAACTTACTTTCTACAGATGTAGATGACAATAAGCCAACAAGTATAGGACACAGTTCCAGAGAGTAATATGTGCTGTGAAGAAAAATGAAGCAGGGGAAAAGGCAGAGTGGCAAGGGAGGCGTCTGGGCAGAGATCCAGCACAGCATGGAAGACAGTGGACTGTTCTAAGCTGAGGTTCAAGTCCAGAGTTCATAATATTTCCTGTCTCCATTTCTACTCTTACAAAGCTCAGTTATGCCCCGCGACGAAGTCTTAGTGTGATTTACCTTCCTCAGACTGCTCTCCCTGGGGATTGTTTCTCATTGGCCAAGCATTTCCGGTGGAGATTGCAATGCTGGGACAGTGAGACTTAGACCACCAGAGGTGACTGAAAGTGCTGGGGCGGGGAAGAATGGAGGAAAGAGCTGGGAGCCAAAAGCCATGGAGAGCGCCAAAGACCTTTCTGCCAATTTGCGTCTGACCTTAGGGTAGCAACCTCCTAGGAAATTATTTCATCTGCCAACCTCAGCACGGGTACCCAAGTTGTTCAGGACCACTGTAGCATTATTCCCCCATTTAAGGTGAAAGGAGCTGATAAATATGCTCCTTAAATATGTTTTTTTAAAATCTGACTTTTAGATGATTGGTTGAAAACATTATTGATACTGTAAATGAAACATTAATAGAAGCATAATCTGATTTGTAAACAGACGTTTCCCTTTGACCAGATGGAGTTACTTATGTTCCTTGGAGGCTGGCTGCAGGATGAGAACCCAGCTGGTATCACGTTTCAGACAAAGAGAGCTGAGCTCTGAAGGCTGATGGACGTGACTGGCTGCAATCCTGGCTGAGACCTGATAGTTGTGTGACTTTGAGCAAGTTACTGAACTTTGCTAAGCCTCAGTTTCCTTATCTGTAAAAGAAAATAACAACGCTTCCCTTACAGGTCTGCCCGGAGGGTTAAATGGAACAAAGTGAGATAACGATCATATAGCACTCAGCATTTAAGTGCTCTTAAGACAAATGGCAATTAAGATGACAATAGCAAATCACGACAATAATGATGATTAAGAAATCACAGGTGAGGTTCTTCAGTTCTGAAACTGAGAAGGAAAGCCCTGGCTCCTAGATTCCTAGGAGGCTTAAGTGGTAATGAACAGTTTTGTAAGTGAGTGCTAGTCCTCTACCCAGCTGGTGGGGGCAGCGCAGTGGTCAGAGAGAGAGGAAATAGGGAGGGAGGGATCATCCACGTGGACCACCAGCCCAGTCTCCAAACCCAGAGGTACAGAATGGGGTGGCCCATGGGGGCCCCTCCAGGTGGTCTCAGGTAGACATGGAAACACGGAAAGAGGCTCCCCAGAGTGAGGACACGGGTCCTACAGCAGAAACAGTGGACTGTGTCCCTTGCAATCTGGGCCTGGTTGTGGAGGCCTCCTCATGTTAGAGACATCTTTTGCTCCACTGAATTTTAAGGGTGCTCAGCATCTGTCACCTCGAATTTAAAACCAATAGGAGAGCACATCCTGATGGTCTGAATCCATTAAACCTGCATATAACACAATGAGATGTTATGTAACCCAAATCCCCTGAACTGGCACCAGTTTCCATAAGCAGGAGAAACGGAATCGCCTCATGTCTCGGGGAGGGAGCGTTGGAAGGGAAATGCAAGTGGAAAATCGGGGTGGGTAAGCCTGTCCCAAAGCCAGGTTTTCTTCAATAGGCCACGTGTTGCACTAAGCACAGCTTCTTTGGGAAGGGAAATTCCTCTCCACTCAGTTTCACCCCCTTCCCATTTATTCTTTTTCCTTTCTTCCCCTCTGGATTATACCTTTATTTGGATTTATACCATTTAGGGGAATTATATCATTTCACCCACAGACAGTTATTGAGTCCTACTGTGGGCCTAGCAGAGAAATCATTAAGAAGGTGAGCATTTCCAGAAAGACCTTGGATCTTTGTAACTCCACCATCACGAGCTTTTACCAAAAATACATGTAACTGACTATACTTCAATTAAAAAAAAAAATGTTGCTTCTGTATTGGTCCAGTAGAAGGAGTTATGCAAGAATAAATTTAAGTTACTGACTGGCCAGCTGGGTATAACGTGCTGACCACAGTGTTCTGGCTGATTGAGAGAGGGCGAGAGAAGAATGAAGGTGTATCCAGGTAGGCAGGGCAGTGAGGAGGTCACCAACAGAAAAGCAGCCTGGGGCACGGGAGATCTCGGTTTCGTTACTAATTTGGTGACTCATTCAAATGTTGAAGGAGTAGTGAGGGGCTTGAGTTCCCTACTTTGGGCTTATCTTACTGGGCGGCTGTGAGGACTGATCAAGGCTTATAAGCGCTTTCTACTTCGCCGAGAGGGTCAGACGTCTTCAGCTGGAGAATGGACAAAGAATTGATTAGGATGAAGAGAGATGGCGATTAAAACAGAAAACCACACAGAGGCAATCGGAGGGTCAGAAGGACTCTGGTGTTTTGCGGGTTTCTCTCAACTATATCCTCGATCTGTTTAGAGAATTCACTTTCTGTTGTCATCCCAGAGGACAGCCTATGGGCTGTGAATGACACGGTAAAAAATAAATGACTCAAACAGCCATCACTTTGTTGGCTTATTTCCCATCTTGTTCCCCACAGGATATGAGGCGGTTTACATGAATGCATACCAGTTGTGTGTGCGAGGTCACTGGTCTTGGACTTGGCTTTGCCGTTTACTCACTGGATGGCCAGGGAGCTCACCAAGCCTGGGGACAGTGCGTGTGGGAGTGATTTACCAAGAAGAACTGCTACAGAAACATCAGGGTGATTATTTTTAATAGCAGGAATGCTTTTCATCTAATAGGCTAAATAAAATATGGTAAACACGTATCACTATGGAAAAAAAAAGCACGAAGTTTGGCCCACACTGACATGGACTCCAAACCTGAACAGTAGGAAGTTTTTCTCACAGTAAGCAAAGCCATGATCTGGTCCTAAAAACAGTACATTTGTTAAACTGAGAATGTTCTAAATTACTCCTTGGTAAGGGCTTTTCTGCACAATCTGATGATTTGGGATTTCATTAAATTAATGTCACTAGATATGCCTTATAATTAGGGTAAAATATTTGAAAAGTTTTAAAAATGAGGCTATTCATTAACTCATAGATTCTCTTACAGATTGGGAGCCTGAATTTAAATGATACCCAAAAATATAACTAGGTACACTAAAAGAAAGAATTGGTGGTGAGCCTTTAAATGGAATGCAGTAGTTTAAAATGCTATTATTATTCAGATTCTCTGAGAACATTAAAACTGCCCATTAAATGAAAATCTAATAATTGGCCCCACTGAATTGTGACATTTTGTAACCTGTTCAGAAATGCAGAAAATTGTGGAAGAAAAGTTCTTTTGAGGCAGAATTTGATTTGCAATGTAATATTATTCCAAAAGCCAAGGTTCCCAGGTTCATACACACAAAAGAACAACAGCGCAAACTGACTAACAAAGCTGAGGAAGATTCTGGAAATCAGAGTTAAGGCGGATGGCTCAAGACTCTCCAAGGTAAGATATGTTATTGGTCTGGGAAGAAAACCAACAGACAGTGGCATGAGCTTAGAATAAACCTCACTTTGGAGTTGGCCTCTCTTTGGACATTGCTTAAAGACATAACCAAGATAGGTCATTGTGTGCCTTTATATAAACCATCTGCAATTTCCAAACTTACCCCGCAATGTTACTAAATAAATAAAATTTAAAGACACTAATTGGGGGAGAATTGATAATTTTCAATCAGAGATTTCAAAATTCTCATGGGCCAATAGTTAACAAGCACCTTCTATGTGCAGGCAACTGTGTCCAGCACTTTTGAGAGTCAAATATGAGAGATCCATGCTCTCGAGGAGTTACCAATGTAGGAGGGTGAATGAGACAAATACTGAGAGAAATAAAATACAAGACATACCCACAGGCGCAGCACAATCAAAGTAACGTGGAGACCCTCTTGCTGAAGGGATCCGGAAAATGTGATCTGCTATCTTTGAGGATGTAGCAAGGACACACAATGCTGAAAGATGGGTGGGATTTTGAAGGGGGAGATGGGAAGGTTAACGTCCAGGCGGGAGGACTAGCATGAGCAAGGGAAGAGCCTGTGGCATGTCTGAGGAGTAGGAAGGACCTCCATCTGGCTGGATGAAGAGAGGGTAGGGTGGCTGGGCCAACAGAGGCCTGCCCAAGGCACTGAGGGACAGGTCTGTCTGAAGACAGACACTGTTAGGGGCACTGCGAACTAGGGTAAAGAGTCTTCATCCATAAACTCTTCACCTATAAAAATACAGGGGTCCAACTTTTTGTCCCTTTCCTTGGGCATTTGTCAGCAAAGCTGACAAAAGGGAAGCAATTACTGGTGGCTAAAAGGAAATGAAGGCAAAGAATAATCAGGAATTTAAAAGGAGGAAGGTGATTGAGGGAAAGGAGAAAATATGCTGGGGAGACAGCGGTCTGATCAGGAGCACGATGGAGGCTCTTCTCATCCAAGGCTAACCCCAAAGTAAAAATACTACAGAAATTTGAAGGTCAGAAAGCCCATGGTTTAGAAACCATGGGAACAACCATGGGGACAGCACAAACTTGCTAGCTTTGGATTTCCAACCATAAAGTAAGAATTATTCTTTGCATTCCTGTGAAAGAAACTGCGTAAGAAACATCCTTTTAGGAAAATATTTAATGTCAAGGGGAAATGGTCACAGGAAATTGCTAAGTGGGAAAGGTTACAAAATGAATAAATGTACTACATGATTTTTGTGTAAATATGATGAGTAGCACTTGCTGGTGTATTCGGCCATCAAAAACAGGATCACTGAATGGTAGAAATATTTTAAATATGCCATGTATGTCATGCAGAATTTTCTTTAGTTCTTATTTGAAATATTCAATGACTCTTTTCTGCCCAAAGTACTGTGTCATGCTTTAATAAGTATGCAGAATACATCCTTTAGATCTGATCTTATCTCTGCTGAGAAGAATGACTAAAACAAAGAATCCTGAAGATGTAGCTGGCAGGGCATAAAACGCTAGAGACCAGTGCTTGCACTTTTAGGAAAACAGTCCTCTAGGTAAGGAACACAGAGGGTCTTACTTGAAAGAAATGGAGTGTTAGCACAAATATTCTCAAGCTCACGTTAACTCTCGTAATCAGTGTAGCCTGTTTACCTAGACCTGTTACTCCCCCTATCTGAATATGTCCAAGTGTAAACTATGAATTCTGCACATCAGGGCATGGTGGAGGCCCAGTCTTTTTAAAAATACAAATTTCGACAAACCCATAGTAATACACATACCATACCCACACAGGACAAAATTACTCTGTTTTGCATGTGAGATTACATATTTTGTAAACCCAGCTAACCCAATGGAAAGACGGGTCTGTTCGTATGAGAGAGAAGCAGTGACTCTTCACTATGAACCTCCTGAATGTTATCAGAGAAGAACTGTCTCAACGGGAAAGAAAGAAAAAACCTTTCTGTGGTATGAAAAATGTTTATCAACTTTTTACCTAAATAAATGTTGCCAGGAACAAGGTTGAAAAAGCCGACCACATCCTTAATATAGTGCAATTAGGGCGGCAGCTGCTAATTTGGGTCTGATGTTTAACAGCTGAAGGTAGAAAAAAGTTAAAAGGTAAAAATGTGAACCAAATAGACTTTTAGAATTTATAAGCCAAACCCAAATAAATAATTTTGGCAGATTATATATATATATATATATATATATATATATATATATATATATATATATATATATATATATATATATTCTTTATGTTAAAAATACATCATCTGCCAAACTAGGACAATAACTTAAAACAATTTTTTTGGAGTAACAGTAAATCACAGAGAGGTTTCTAAAGCTTACGATGCTAATGGGATATTCAACTGTTTGTAGGTAAAATACACATAGAAGAAGGCAGGGGGAGTGCATACGAAAGTGTTAACAATGGTTCAGTAGAGGACGAGGCTTACAGGGAGTTTTATTTTGTGCTCTATACCTTTTGGAATTTCAAGATATTCAACAATAAGTATAAAATTAATATTTTAAAAATGTTTAGGTTCTCCCCCTCTGTTTCTTATTATAAATATTTCAACACGCTCACCATGTTTTAATATAAGAAAACTATGGGAAATCTAACAAAACCAAAATATTCTGAAGCCTGTTTTAAGCAAGTGGGAACACCATGGCAAACGTGTTCATGACGAAAGCTTTCACTGCTTTAAAGAGACATTGGGCTGCTGGTCTGTTTCAGGGGTGGCAGAGCAGGTTTGGGTTTGGACGTTGGACTGCCAGGTAGCGGTGAGGTTAGGCTATCCTGGAACACATGGAAGGCAGAGAAGTAGTGGATTCGTAGCAAAAGTCCAGGTTTCCTGAGGGCACATCAGTTGTAACGTAAGCGGTTCCGGTTCAGAGCGGGAGGGGCGGCAGGTGGTATGTGGCAGGGTGGGAGGTGTCCTAGAGGGACCGCAGAAGAAATGCTTCCAACCAAAATCCCTTCACAAGGACCAACAGATGTGCAAGTAATAGCTCTCTCTCCTACTTAATTTAGAGATTATCTCCCTTCGATTTAGTTCAAATGACAAAATACTGACAGTACAGACACCAAAGTCGGTAAGACTTACTAAGAGCTCTCCACCAACTGAAGCAGGCACTAACGGCATAGGGACAACGGTTATTTAATTAGCACACATTGATTAATTTAACCCGTGTAACCACTGTCTTCTGTTACAGCTAATTTTGTTTTTGAAGTCAAATGAAACAAAGTAGCTGAAGAGTAATTAAATGTGTCCAGTCTCTTCATCCCTACGGCTAAGATGACTGGGTAGCCCTCCACTGCTGAGGTGTTCTGAGAGGTTCTCAGGAGGTGGCGACTCCACACATTAAAAACCTTAATGTGAATGGGCCCGTGAGCAGCACTTTCCTTAACGAGACACATGAGAGAAAGAGCATAATTTGTAATTATTTTCAAATATTGGCTAAGAAAGTGAGGATGTTCTAGTAAAAAGCTTGTTATGGAAAGAAATGCTACTACATTTGTGACATCCTGCCCAACAAGAAAGGCAGCAGATGGAAGATGGAGGCATAAAGGTACACCCCATTTTTTGTGCTCCATGAATATAGTGTTTTTTACAATTTGAAGGTATATGGCAACCCGGTGTTGAGCAAGTCTATTGGTGTTATTTTTTCAACAGCTTTTGCTCATTTCGTGCCTCTGTGGCCCATTCTGATAATTCTCACAATATTTCAGACTTTTTCATTATTCTTATATTTGTTATAGAGATCTGCGGTCAGTGATCTTTGAGGTTACTGCTGTGACTTGCTGAAGGCTCAGATGATGGTTAGCATATTTTAGCAATAAAGTACTTATTAAAATTAATTTATGACTGTTTTTTAGACATAATATCATTGCACACATAATACAATATTGTGTAAACATAATTTTTATATGCATTTGGAAACAAAAAAATACTGTGTGACTCGCTTTATTGCAGGGATCTGGAACTGAAGCTGCAGTATCTCTGAGGTGCACCTGTATTTACAGGTTAGCAGTGGTTTTGAAACTTGGGAAAAAAAAATCAGGAAACCTTTTTTTTTTTTTTTTTTTGAGAAAACTTTTTTCAAAGGACTACAGATATGTCCAACAGATGACCAGATTAATGTGGAGCTGCTCCAGATAGAGTCCTGCCTGTTTGGTCTCTTCTTCGTCCTTGGCAACATTTAGGTGCATGAGAAAAATTGAGGGTCCCTTGGAACACAATTTGAGAATCACTACCTCCCAGCATCCCTCCGGGGTACCGCGCATTGGCTCATACCACACATTTTCAGATGGCTTTTAACAGCCTTCTTTGCCTTTGAAGGCTAGAAACCTAAGAACTACACTTTTGAGATTTTCTTGCAGCCAGGTTCCAGACGTGGCCCAGGTTCTACACGACAAATCCCTCATATCTGTAACCCTACTGAGCCTAGCACTGTTTTTATCACATAGATACTGTACAAATGTTAGTTAAATCACATCACTATAGCATAGCATTATGCTGGATTAATTTTTAACATCATTCAGCTACTTACTAGATACTGAGACACAGTCTAAATAATGTAGGTAAGAAACTTCAATAAGCAAGGGGTTGAACCGTTATCATTTTTAACTCCGAGGTAAAAAGAGAAAGGCATTAAAAACCTAGTCTCAATTTCTCATCATTTGGAGGGGAACAGAAACAAGTCAAAAGCTATCTTTAAAGACATAACAGAGAGACAGAAATGTAAAATTATTATGGTGATTGACAATGACTCTGAATTTGATCACTGTAGAATGACATGCTTAAACTTCTTGTCAAAAAATAAGAACAAAGATGGTAACTCACAGTGAAAAAAAATGTGACAATGAATATATGTATGTTCATGTATAACTGAAAAATTGTGCTCTACCCTGGAATTTGACACAACATTGTAAAATGACTATAACTCAATTAAAAAAAGGTTAAAAATAAAATAAAATAAAATAAAATCAGACATAAAAAAAAAGAAAGAATAAAGAAGACGAAAACTAATACAACATTGTAAATCAACTATACTTCAATTTAAAAAGGAGGAAAATAAAATAAATTTTAAAAAGAAAACAAAAATAAACCAAAAAGAAAAAAGAAAAAGAAAAAAGCAGGTCCTTTAACTTTCAAAAATAATACATGGTCAACAAGGTGTCATATATATAAGTATTATCTAAGTATTTGATTACTTACAGCTAGTTTGCTTCATTTAGGAAAAGACTATGTGAAAGGACTCCCCTCTCCCTTGTTTTATGCACAAACTTTATTTCATTTTCTAACAGTGGTCAGACAAAGGGCCAGATGATAACTTTAAATATTTAAACTGGTCAGTGACAGTCAAGTAGTCAGGAACTTTCCTAGTGCCTCAGAGGTAACCTTAAGTACATAGTACAGTTCCCTAATGAGTTATTAGTTATGAAACTATGAAGTAATTCTGAATTTAAATAAGACTGGGGTATAATAAATTAAAAGCTCCATAATTATGCAATATCATGAGATGTTTTAGATAGTCACACTGCACATATATCAAAAAGATACATTAATAAACCAAACATTAATAAAAAGCTAAGCCTGGCCCTTCAAGAACTCAACACTAATTGGAAAGGATTTTGACAGAACATCTTGAATAGCTTTCATTATATCAGTTTTGGCAAGCTATTTTTCAGCTACCTAAATAATGATTATTTCTACACTCCATAGTGCATCTATCAAAGTCTAAGATCTGAAAAATATCATTAGTGAGGGTGAGTGAAGTAGCTGATGTTCAAATGGTACAACCTAAATTTGAATTTATGAGTGTGATGGAGGTCATATGTACGGGGTGTTTCACTTTCTGACATTTTACTTCTATAATGTCCACTTAAAATACATCACACATTTATATGCTGCACATTAACTACATACTATGAATTATATTCCACATTTTAGTCCTATTTTTAAGGTCTTGCATTCTGGCCATTCTAAAAACTCATCTCAAACTGTGATGATTTAATGAGTTTAATTCTTAAAGAAAAACATTTCATAGCAAGGGCAGATTAATCTCACAATGAAAACAAACACAACCAGTAGTAAATACTATTGGTGAAAAGTGTAAAAGGCATGATTTTGCCCATGGTAGCTTACTCCTGAACTAAGACACAGATTTATCAGTCTTGCCTTTGTTATTGGGCTTAAAGTCATTTGAAAATACAAAGAACCAGACCCCTGCTTAGTTTAAAATCAGAAAGGTCTAGACAAAAGGAAGTCTAATTAGTTAATACCAGAGAGTACCAAGGGCCTATTAAAGGAATACAGTTTATTAAGGCTAAAAAAAGCCAGGCAGCTGTGTGACATATTAATGCCTTTAACTACTCTTGATTTTAATACTGAATTTGGTTCCACTAAAGACCACCCCTTGAGGTGAACTGTCATGTGTTTCTTTTTCACAGATGGCCACTGGGGCCATGCTTGCTGAAGGATGTTGTTTTGTAAATACCTAGGCGTTAACTTTCACCAAAATGGAAGCCGTACTCAATACATAAGTAACTTGCCCCACGTCATGAAGTTAGATATTAGGAAAAGAAGGAAGACATTGCAGCCCAAGTTGACTGCTGCCCCTTTGCAGCCACCCCAATTCCCCAAGACAATGAAGACTTTACTTCCTGGTTCTTGTACTGGGGGTCTTGACTCATGGACTTCACATGCTCCTTTTTTCTTTCCTCACTGAAAAGAAAACTCTGATACAGTGTATCCAGGTCATGCTGCAACAGTATACATTAAGTTTATGAACGATGTCCTTCACTTGTTACCCCTTTCTCTCACACAGTGAAATTTGTAACTCACGAGCTGTAGGATTTCCAAAGCTGAGTGATTTGTAATGTAATACTTCTAGAATCTCCAGAGTAATTTCAGCATTAGTTACAAATAAAAGTTGGCTCTCTGCATCTCTTAACCTTGGGAACATGAACCTTTAAGACTTGGAGATCAAATACCAACATTCCCTTAGGACTGCTGTGCACATCTGCATTTCTGGACACAGGACTTTTTTTCGTTCCTAATCAAGTATAATCTCACTTCATAACTTCTACTTTTGGCTCAGTGCTACCTAGATTTCCAGGCAAGCAAAAAAATGAGGGCTGAGGATTTTATACTTAGAGGTTTGGAAATTTGGCAAATGCTACATTAAAATGCAAGTATTTGATCTTGAACCTCAACGGAGTGAAATTCAGTTAAAATACAAAGAAACCAAAGTAAGGCTTCATATATTCCAAATCTGCACCTGTATTTTGATGTTGCCAGGTATTTGTACTAAGAATTCTGTGTATAGGGTAAAAGGGAATGAAGAACCTCCCAAGTTTTCCTCTGGGATCTTCCAGCCATTCGAAGGAATCGCTAATTCTTGCTTACATCTATGAGTCAGGCATCCAAGTGTTGCTATTCCTGGCTGATCTTGTTCTGTGTTTAAATGATCTGATTGTTAGTCTCTGCATCTGGGTCCAAAGCAATTTAACATGGAAAGTTAGCTCAAGGATTCCAATCACCTTTAAGTTATCTTTAAAGCCAGCTAAGAAGATAGTTTGAGTTATTAATACAGAGTTTTGAAAATGGCCCTTCCATCTCACCAAACTCAAAGGTGTCATTCTTTACATAATTTCCTAAATGTTGACCTTCTACGGTCCAGTCAATGAAGTAGAGTTTAGTTTCAAATAATTTAATTTATCATTCATTAACATGCTTTTGGATCTGAAAGCCATAGGATTTAAATAATTCTTATATTCAGATTATTGTGAGCACAGGTTACCTATAAAAGAATATTTCCATGAAGATTTAGCCAGACAGCACATTTTAAAGCCCTGAATTTCATCAAGGTGCTAGTACAGACTAAAACGTGGATTTAATTTACAAATGCTTTCATACAACAGCCATAACTTTCATTTCCTGCTATGTTTATACATTTTATAATGTTAAAAAAAACAAAACAAAACAAACAATCACACAGCAGCATAATCAGGAATGATTAGGGGAAGAATATACTTCATCCAAAATTGACTTACACAATAGCTGCAGTCTGCCTATGAACTCATTTATTGTTGTTGGTTGAGAGCCAATATGAGTAATGGTTAAAAGTATGGGTTTTATGTGGAATCATGCTTGCGTTCAAATTCTAGTTCTGTTACTTATTAGTTCTTTGACTTCAGGTATGTTAATTATGTTTTTTAAGCCTCAGTTTCCTCACCTGCCAAATCGGTTGCCATAAAGGCTAAGAGAGACAGTTCACTATGAAGTGCCTAGTCTAGGCTGGCTCGTAACTATTTTTCAAAAAATGGAAGTTATTTTCCATTTGTCAGAATGGTTCCTCCTATGCAAGCTCTTTGATGGGAAGAGCTATTTCTGGTACTTCTGGGTACATCTAACAGGACATAGTCTTGTAATATGGAAGGGAAAACACTGACTTTAGATGTCAGGGGACCATCAGTCAACATCCAACCTCACTACTTACTAGTTATGCAATTTCTGGCAAAGTTCTTAAGATATTTGGTTCTTAGTTTGCCTCTCTGTGAAATGGGGATATATTTATATTTTTCTCAGTGTTCTGATAGAGATGCAAAAAATATGGGTAAAATACATTTTATAAACTGTAGAGTTTATAAAACTTAGATTTAGGTGATTGTCACTATTTTATTCTACTTGAATTAAGAGTAATTAAATAGTAATTTTTTTGCACACTTACTATGTGCCAGACACTGAGTGATTTATAAGCATTGTATCATTTAATCCTTACAACAACTCAATAATGTGGTATTGTCATTATTCCCATTTTTCAGATGAGGACACCTAAGCTGACTCAAACTCAAGCAGTCTGGCTCAGAAGCCTACACACCAAACCACGTCACATATTGAACCCTATAATCTTAGGAAGAAGAGCCAATCTTTTGTGAATCTGCCAATGGTAGGTCTAGGCAGTCAGAGTGAAGAGGAGGCAGTTACTTGGCCTAAGATAACGGCAGATGCCACAAACAAAAAGAAGAGAGAGGCTCCAAGCAACCAGACTCAATGCAAGGTGAGGCCAAACTTTTTCCATTTATATTCAGATTACTGCAACACAAATACTCCATTCTGGTACATATATTTTCAGCTCTGCTGAAACTGCCAAGTAAGAGGGAAAAAAGATCACCTCAATTCTACATCTGGCCATGAATGAGACTTTAGAGTGTGGTAGTTTGGGAAAATACAAGTAGACTGCCCAGGGTGAAAAACAGTATTTTGTGACATGACACACCTTTGGTCTGAAATCCCTGGCAAGGCCATAGCTCAGGGGTACGGTGGACACGAAGGACCATGGCATGGTGGTGGCCATCTCCATAAGGATGCTCTTCTCCAGACAGACCAGAGGAACACAGGAGCGGACATCATCTTACAGAGAGAGCTGTGACTTTACCAGGCACCAGTCTCTGGCTAAATGCTACGAACCAATGAAACTCTAGAAAATGAGACCCAAGACAATACTCTGTCTGTGTTCAACAGTGAGAGCACAAAGAGTGTCAAAGCATGTGTTTAAGCATATGTGAACAAAGAGCGTAAAGATGTGTGAGACGGGTGTTAAAACATCAGTTCAAACATGTGTTTAACCATGTGTGAGCAAAAGGGTGTTAAGCCATGTGGTAAAGCAAGTGTTAGAGCATATTCGATTACAAATGTTTCTCATTTGGGAGCTTAAATTATTTTCTGCCTAATCCAGTGTTGCTAAGCAATAGTTCTGTGTTGTCCTAACTGTACACAATAAATTATTAAACTTAAAAAAAAATTGAAGTTAGAATTTTTTTTCCCATCTTGGTTTCATCACGAAGAATTTACATCTGTAGTTTTCCATAAACATAGTGGTGTTCTGCTAGTGTAAGCAAAAACTGGGGTAACACTCCCCATTCAGGAAGGCAGCAGTCAGACTAGGGTAAGCCACGCTGGGGTGCTGAGACAGTACACAGTGTTTGGAAGATTCAGGGGCATGTTAGACTAATCTCAAGGTTTGAAAAGCCACACGGTCTGCTGACTTGGGGTGACTATCCCATCTGGGGCACCTTGCCACAGCTGGGATTCTGTTTTTTATTTTCAATTTTTAAATATCTATAACACTTCTCTGGAGAACAGGGATTCTGACAGTTCTTATTGACAGTAAAATGTGACAGAGACAAGCTTGAAGGTTTCTCCTGACATTGTTTGCTAAATATATTAACTTATGTACCTACAATGCTGCTGGAAGCTTCCCTTCCAAAGCAAATGAATCCTCTTATGTTCAAATATGAATACACAACACTGGATGTGATTTTAAAAGGAACGAAAGTAGGCAAAAATCAGTGTGCTATTGATGGCTTTCTACAGGGTGAAGAGAAAGAGCTGAAAACAAATATACATATACTAATACAGACAAAAAAAATTTCAGGTAGCGATTTTATTTTCTTGTTATGAAAGAAAGTGATAAACAAATGAAACCAGTAAACCATTTAAACCCACTCATTTCTCTGCTGGGAGTGAATATATAATCAAATATTCTTTTAAAAAATAAGAACAGAAGACAAGCAAGACAGGCAGGTTTGTGTTTAAATTCCATTTCCCATGCAGTACTAATTAATATGGCTCTTTCTGCTGCACTATAGAATGATTTGTGTATAAATGCTGTTTGATTATTCCTAGGAAAAGATTTTTGATCATTCTGAATAAAGAAAAATAGATATAGCCATTAAAATAAAAATATTGCCTTCCCAATCACCTTTTGCCTCAAGATCACGGAATGTTTTACTGAAACAAAAACCAGCAAGAGAGAAACAATTAAAGCCAGTGTCTTCTCTCAGCCACCCTTGCAGCAGAGGTCAAAGAATTTTTGAATACTTCTCTATTCCTGTTCACTTGTGTCACTTAATGATTTGTTCATGCAGTTCAGTACATACTCAAGAAAATACAATTTCTCAGCAGAAAAAAGCACGGTGGGTCCCTGGGTGCTGTGACCTGACTCTTTGCTTAAACAAATTCCAGAGTGTGCACTGACAAAGCGATGATGATTATGTTTCCTTCTTGGAGACTCAGCCCAAATTAAGAAAACTAAGACCACAGAATCTGACCAAGGAAATGATGGAGGAAGGCTGTGCAGAGATTTTCTTAGTTTATGGTTAATAGTTTTATTTTTGACCAAAGCAAATATACTGATGAACAAATTCATTTCAGCAATCCCACATTTCTTTATTATTAAGACATCTCACTTTCAATAATACAGAACAAATAGAGAATGCAAACCATCTATTTTCTGTCAATTACTGCACACACTCTGATATCTGAAGCTATTTCACTGAGGTCAGTCTCCAAATGCATGTAAATCAGGCTCAGGAATAACGTCTGTACTACAAATATTAAAAAACATCCCCAAATCTCATGGGCTGGAGGAAAAGACTATGGAGGACTGTGCTTTTGGGTCCTCAGAACCAGCTGCAATTGTTAGGTCCAGTTAATTGAAGGTCCCCAGTCTTCAGCCAAATAAGCATGTAAACACACCCCACTTCACAGAAAATAGAGTCAGACCAACGCCCCGATGGATATACTGACCTCGAGGTAATACTTCTGAATTTCTTGAGATGTGACCGTTTGAATACATATAATCATTTTCCTTAATTTATACTTTTCTCTAGACATGAAATGCTCAATAAACAAAACTCACTGGAGGCAAGTAGAGAGAAAGGCTCTTTCTCCACAAATTCCTCCCTACAGCACTTTGTACAATGTTAGGTAGAGTAATACGGTACTTAACAAATCTTGGATAACAGTTTGTACTTTGTAATCAACTTTTCAGAAGGCAGCAAAAATGATTAGAAATGTAATTTTAGCCTCTTCTGCTTTCTATTTGAGTGACCACCATTAACCTTAGTGGACAGGTCACGTGTGGAGTGAAAGGGCTCCCGAAGGAGCAGGTTTTCCCAATGTCACAAGCACAGCTTTGGAGTTTAACTCCAGGGCTGGCGGGTTAGGGGACACCCTTGCCCAGTGGACACACAATACATCCTTACTATTTTTACCGCCTGCCTCGAGCTCTGGGTCTTTCCTGGAATATGCCTACCAAAGATTCTAGACAGTGGAGGGAGGAACTATCCATAATGAACTGGCGCCATATTTGCAAAGTGTGTGTTTCAAGTAAGCTAGAGAGGGTTCACAACATCTCAAATCGAGACTGGGCAATTGCTCTTGATGTTCGTACCGCTTCCCTTCTTATGAACAAAACAATCCTGCCAATTATGGGAAATAAGCAAAATCAAAGCAAATCAACCAAGGAGATCATTTATCTTTTTCATCTTAAACATGAAAAAAAAATATTTTAAAAGATTTAAGAAAATTAGATGCTTTTTCTATATCTAAGTTCTTAAGCTCTTTTTCTTCTACTCAATATGTAGCTAACTAATGCTCATGAAATTAACCCCCAAATTAGAAATCTCGAACTTTTAAAATGCTTTGTGTAATTAAATGCTAATGCTTCAGTCTGAAATGATAGCAGTAAATACCATGCAGAAAAATTCAAGGTAGGCACTATGTTAAGATAAATATTTCCCTAAGTCTCAACTCTTCATTTTGAAACCAATGGAGGACAAACCTCAAATACATTTCATGTGTTCCATTTCCTATGTAACTTAAATCGGAGGAAGATTAATTTATAACTTTTAGTCAACTGATTTACTTTGGAACATTTGCTTTCTAAGACTAACTCATATTGAGGAAGATTGATTATTTTTTAAGGACTGAATCATCAAACTTTGTGTAAAGGGGATTAGAAGTAAAAACTTACTCAAAATAATGAGACTAACCCTGACATGAGAGCTTTCTCTTAAATGTGTTGCCTTCCAGATCTTTACTAAAATGCAGGGGGTTAAGTTGGCAAGGTCTATATACACCGAAGTCATATCTCACCTGTTCTTTTGTTCAATAGTTCGTTCGTTCATTCATTCATTCATTCATTCAAATACTTCCTGAGTGTCCATTCTGTCGCAGGGACTAGCAAGGCACAGGGATCTAAAGCAGAGAGTTTCAGTCCCTGCCCTCAAGTAGCATAAAGGCTTTTGGGTGTGACAGAATAAAGCAGGCAAGTAAGACACAGAGCTAGCAGAGTGTGAGCTGGGGTGGGAGGGGACAGCCCATGTTAAAACTCATAAAGCATTTTAAGTTTGGGATCAAGGATGGCTCCTTCCTCTGCAGCGCTGAGACTGAAGAGCACCCGTGATCTCAGGGGGACCCTGCACGTCTAGAGAGCCCACAGGCTACAAGGCCCTCCTATGTTTCCACGGGTGGCACTCCGGAAAGGGTAACATGCCTTTGAAGTCACTTTGGACTTCCTCTGGGAAACTGAGATAATTTGATCACTGAATTTTTCAATCACCATTTTCAACTGGAAACCCCCTCTTAAAGTTCTTTATACATTTTCCATGAGCCTTGTGGTAAATTTTTATTTTAAAAAATTGCCTATGATTTAAAATCATTTTACACTGCCCCTCCCTCGCCTTTAACATTAGGGGAATTAAATAAAAAACAGTCTGTCATTTTTAAAAGTTTTAGGAGGTGAAAAATAGGCATCATTTCACTTCTCTATGTTTTGGTGCTACGTTTTGAAACCCTGTTTGAGTGCTTAAATTATCAGAAGTCAGAATCAAAGTGAGAGAAAATAGCAAATATTTCTATTTGCCAATGGTATTTCACTTGTGATAGTGAGAGAGACATTCATTCATCAAACATTTATTGAATGCATATTATGCACCAGGCACCAGGCTTACTGACATGGTGATACAGAGATGAAAGCCAGTCCGTCCCTCCAGGGACTCACAGTCTAGTGGGGGAGATGGGCAGGAATCCCACATGTGCAGCACAGTAAGGGTTCCCACGATGCCATTGGTTGCCTAGGCAACCAATGATTGCGAACCAGCAATACTCATCCCGATTATCTCGTTAGAGGGGCGAGAGCTGATTTTAGGCAGCACAGAGAGGACTACTTTTTACTTTGAGTATTTGTTAACACTCAACATTTTATAAGACATTTAGTTATGCATTTGCTTTAATAATGAGGAAAGTGCATAACGAGCATGTGTGAATCATGAGTCCATGGATAATACTCTGTAGGATAAAGCTGAAAATATTTATGTTGTAGACAAAAGTAAAATGTAGCAGTGAAGGTATTAGGCAGAGAGGAAAAAAAAATTGTGATGTATACTCAAATCACTGAAGTTTGGAAAATAATGCAGATCAATGTGGGTAAGTCAAAAAGGAAGCCATTTTACAGAGTTTAGAATCCCTAATGTAAATCCCCTGGACTGAAATAAGTTGCTGTGCAAGACATATGTTCTATGAGGGCAGAGGGAGGGGAAGGGCACTAATGTGTCTGGGGGATTCAGAGGAGATTCCAGAAAGGGGAGGCTTAAAAATGATCAGTTGTCCTAGAAAGCAGTACACTTACTAGGACCTCTTAGAACTGTTGAATCTCAGGTTTGGATGGGGCATTAGGAATCATCTGATATACTGTCTGTAAGTAACTTTAATTCCCTGTATGTAGTGTGACATAGATGTGTGCATTAGTTTTAATCTACACCCCAGGGCAGTGAGTTTAAGGCTGAAGTGGCCTTACGGGAATACACTGTTTAGTTCACATCTACAAGACTAATGAAAAGCCATATTCCAGAGGCAGCTGCTACAAGTGTGGTGGCTAGCTTTACCTTATTAATCAGCTACGTTTAATTAGCATAACTGATAATTATTCATGAGCACATTAGAAATGGTACTGAAGCTATGTGGACTGGCTAGAGGCACTGCCATCGGCACTCCCACAGCCTGCATGGGAAGGGTGTCAGCCTCTAGCGACCCCAACTGCCTACTCCCCCTGGAATGGAGTCAGGATTCTAGCTTAGTCCTGTGTCCGTCCACTTAAAAAGGAGGGGGTCTATCACCTGATCTTGACTGGAAGGTTAGCCAACTCCTGTTGCTAGAATATTCTTACATCATGAACCTTTTATGCAAGTTGCTCTCAATGCACTCTCCCATCGGGGCAGAGAAGAGGAGATTCGTGGGCCCACAGGACAGTGGGAGGGCCATTTTTGCACCTGCTTGCTAACACACGTTTCGAGGTATGGCAGAGTTCAGTCTGAGATTTGCCTTCGTTTTGACATATTACTTGGGAAGCCGGTGTAGACCTCCACCTCCTCCAACTCATCTGACCCTAGCTGTAGCCACTGTCTATCAGGAAGACCCTGGTCACTGTGAAAGGCTAAATTTGCTCATCAGAGCTCAGCTAAACTAGCTCCCTCAAAGAAATAAATGATTTGCCCAAGATCACACAGCGAGGTGGTGGTAGAACTGAGTTTAGAATGAAAGGCTTCTTGTTACCAACTTCCCAGGCAATCAGTGATTGTGGACCACGGCTGCTCATCCCGATTATCTGCAGAACTTTTAGACAACACACAAGCTCAGATTCAGCCTGATTGTGAGTCGGTAGGAGAGGGACCCAGGTGTCCATGCTTTTTAAAAATTTGCACAGGTGCCTCTGATACACAGTACAATTGAGAATCACTGGACTATACCATGATAGTAATAAGCGCCATCTACTGCACATTCTTTATGCGCTTAGCCCTGTGCTAGGGGCTTGACACGCTCTGTATTATTTCATTTTTACCACAAACCATTGAATAAGGTTTCCGCAGACCTTACAGATGAAGAAACTCATGTTGAGAGAAGTTATGTAACTCCTCCAAAGGAACAGCTTATAAATGACAAGACTGAGATTTCCAACCCAGATTTGCCTTTCTCCATAGATCTGCTCTTAGCCATGATGCCCTGCCACATACCATGGGACACAATGTTGCTCAGAAGAATTTCTAAGGCAAGGGTCACAAACCCACATGTGAGAAGTGGATGATGTAAATGATCAAAATGAGTCAAAGGGGACTTGGAGTGAGCTGGAGACCATGTGCCCCTCTATGGGGTTTCCAGCTTTAATTGCTGACAGCTATTTTGAATGTTTGAAGAGCAACTATGCAGAGCAACTGGAACTCTCATACATGGCCAGGGAAATGCAAAAAGGTTCAGTTACTTTGGAGCCAGTCTGGCAAGTCCTTATAAAATTAAACATATACAAACCATATGAGCCAGCAATCCCACACCTAGGTATTTACCCAAGGGAAATGAAAATCTACGTTCACAAAAGATGTGTGCACAAATGTTCATAACACCATTATTCATAATAGCTCCAACCTGGAAGCAACCTACACGTTCATAAGCTGATGAAGGGATACATGTCTCTACTAAGGAATATTACTCAGCAATTAAAAAGAGTGACATACTAATACATACAACAACACAAATTAATTTCAAAATCTCAAATTTTTTTTTTAAACGAAGGTACTGGGGATTGAACCCAGGGCCTTGTGCAAGCTAAGCATGTGCTCTACCACTGAGATATACCTGCCCCCGCCCAATCTCTATGTTAAATGAAAGAAGTCATACACAAAAGACAATGTGCTGTATAATGCTATTTACATGATATTCTAGAAAAAGCAAAACTAATATCAGAAAGCAGATCAGTGTCTGCCTGGGACAGGGATGAGGGAAGGGAATTGAGTGGGAAGGGACTGGAGGAAACTTTTTAGAGATAACTGATCTCTGTCTCGATGTGTTGTGGTGGGTACCTAATTGCAACCCATGACCAAAATTCATCCATCTCTACATTTAAAATGTGTGAATTTTATTATACATAAATAATATCTCAATTTTAAAAACAAACCAAAACTATAGACTGGAAAAAAAAAAAGTTCTGCAGGCTGCTTATGGCCCACAGACTTTCAGTTTTCAACCCCTGGTCTCAGTAGAGAGATTCCATGTTAGCTGCCTCGGAGGAAATACAAAAGATGACAAGTCATCCATCATGCTGGGCTCGGGAAAAATGGGGAAGTTTGCGTTCATCCCCCTTCTTCCAGTTCTCGCCTCCCTCATCAGGTGCAAAATGCTCCCATGCTGCCCCCTGGCTGTTCAGCACCTCCTACCATGGTACCCAGCTTGCATCTCATTCTTCGGAGGCAGCTCCAAAACCACCCTTCTGGTCAGCCCTCCTCCCTTCCGGTCAGCCCTCCTCCCAGCCTCCTTTACTCTAGGCAGTCCCTCAGTGCTCTGTGCAAGGCAGAGACAAACTTTACCTGGTTATCACACCGCCAAGTAGGTGACATGCTTAGTGCTGATTAAATTATCCAGTACCAGCAATTGACCAAGATGATGCATGAAACCTTAACCCCAAGTTCAGTTATTGCCTTTCAGTCCATTAGGGAATACTTAGGGAAAACAGGGCTACTTCTGGAACCCACATCATTCATCTCCACCACAGGGTGACCCATGTGCTTTGTCTATATATACACTTTGTCATCAACGTTACTGAGAAATACCTTAAAATTAATATATTTAGTGTCCATGTGGATAGTATAGAACAGGGCACTGTATCTCGGCACCAGTTATCAAAACTCAGTGCTCTTAACTGTCAGGTGGAGGAACCCTGAGACACATTAGAGCCAGCCCTTCCATTTTCCGAAAAACAAATGAATGCCAGCCACATTCGGCTGGGCTTTCCTGAACCTCTATAAACACCATGATAAGTTGATTAAAAAACAAAAGACTAACTACAATATCAAATCCATTATGCACAGTAAAGCAAGCTACCATGTTGAGTGAAAAAAGAAAATGCAGAGTTTAAAATTGTATTAAAGCCACTGAAAGAAAACTGGCACCATTTAAATAAAAGACTTAAAAAAAAAAAGGAAAAGATCATTGCAGGTGTGTTGGGTTATAATTGATTTTTTTCCTTTCTTTTGCTTTGACAACGCTATTCGTGTAATAAATACAAATCAGAAATCACAGGGACTGGATTACCAGCGGGGACGTGGTCCTTGCCTGTCGCCCACCCATCAGTTAACATTTGTGTTGACTTCTCACACTTCTTACAGATTTGAAAGCCCCTGGGATTTTGCAGTACCCTGCCAAGTACCTGCAAGTATTTCATCAACCCTTTAGTCACGCTGATGAGGACAGCCACTCCTTCTGAGGCTGTCGGCTAAGTGTTTCCATTTGCAAATGGAAATAATAAAAGGCAGAGAACTTAATTAACAAGGCAGGTGTGCCCTTAGAAAGAGCCCCAGTGCTGAGAGAGGACTTTCATTCAAAAATTTTTTAGAAAGTGGTATCTTGACAAAGCACATGGTTAATACATTTTTTCCCCAAAGCAAACCCGGGTTAAAAATTTCAAGCCCTATTAAGGCAAAATTGTTGCTTAAAAAAAAAAAAAAAAAAAAAGTGGTAGTAGGCCCAGGCCATTTCAGTCAATGGAGTGAAGTTTGATTCCGGCCATCCAGGCTCTCTGATCTGTGGCCTCCTAAAGTCCTCCAGGCTCCAGCTCCCCCTACCCCCACACCAACCTATTCTCAGGTTACGTCACATGCAGCAGAGCTGAGACAACAGGCGACAGTGGGCCCGCACGCATCAGAAGAGACAGCAAGGCCTAACCATGAAGAGGACAAGCTCCAAAGGAAGCATTTTGGGCACAGGCTCAGGATGGTATTTTTGATGGCATGGTGCCCTGAAAGAAAAATCCCACCTCTTGGTGCAGGTCTGTTCTGCCTACACGTAGCTGGACTTGTAATATCTTCCAGAATCCTTAGAAAAACACCATGAAACCAGTGATGTTCAAGGGAAAATAAGAACGTGCAAAAAGAAACGTATCAATTGTCTCCATAAAACGATAAAAGAACTTGGTCCCTTAATGAGGTCCATTCTGCCGAGAGAAAATAGTAGGTGCTCAATAAAGAATGATGACAATGAGTAAAAGTGGACCCTGCATCGCCAGGCCACTATCACTCAGGCAAGGTTTTCTCTCCCCTGTGGGAGGTCAAGATGGGAAGGAGATGAGAGTTGTGCATAATGGCACATGCACTGTGACTCACCCTACTACTAAAATGGGAACCTCGGAAAACGAGTGGCAGAAATCACAGAGTTGACAACAAGGAGCTGATCTGAATATCTGCCATGCCTGCTTTATATGATGCCACTTCTCTATCTTTGTTTGTGCTGTTTTCTTACTCTGGAACCTCTTCTAACTTTGCCTGGGTAAATCTTACCCCTCCTTCAAGGGCCATTACAAATGCCATGTCAGCCATGACACTCACCCTGATTCCCCCAAGCTGGCAATAATCTCCAGACTCGGAACCGGGCACTGAGGTTTCTCATCACCATCCACCTTGAGGTAGTGCTTCTTCTCCACTCACCATCTCTCTCTCTGGCTAGGATGTGAGTTTTCTGGTGGCAAGAGTCACTCTCCATCCCTATGTACCCAGCAAAATTCCTTGCACATATTTGTGGAGTGAATTACCATTTTCCTAATAAGTGCTTCCCAGGATAGGAGCATTAACAGGGGAAAGCAGTTCCTGTAGGTTGCCTTTTTTATTGTTGGAGATTAGGCTTCTTCCCAGGAGGGACAAAGAAAGGAAGTGGGGAGTATGGAAGTGTTGTAAGGATGCCAGGCCTACGGCAGATGGGCTTGTGTGAGGCTGTCACAATACGAAGCACAGGCAGACATGCTTCATCTTCAGGATGTATCAGTAGACTCCGGCAATGAATACAGACACCATGGCTGACTTTGCCAGGCAGTATTTGGAATGACCCCCTAAATCCAGCCTCACCATATTACTTAGAGGGACACTTAAACCTCAAAGAAGATTCATCTAAAGAAACTGGCACATGGGATTTCATTTTCCCTAAGGCTTCTATGCCTTGTGTCAGTAAGTCATCAATAATTAAATACCAACAGTTAAAGCAAGACCACCCAGGCACACAGGCCCAAGGGTTGAGCTATAGAAACAGTTTGTATGGTCCCCTTTTCCAGGGTGATTTTAAAGATCACCCACAGTTTCTGGCTTAAAATGGTGCCTGGTTGATGGCTCCCGATGTTGCATCTATCAAAAGTGCTCATTAAATTGGAATGAAAAAATAAAAGATGACGATAATTTACGACACCCAAACTGACATCACAAATTGCCAGAGCTTGGAAGGGTTTTCTACTGCTACAAAAATTGAATTGGGCTTAAAAATGTCAGCAGTAGTCTGCCTCCCACAAAGCCCACTATTAGATAAAAAACTTGAGTTCTGTTACCACTAGAAACCAAGCATTTGCCTCTATTATGAGTGGATGCTGCAACTTTGGAGAGGGGTGGATGGCTGTATTCATTCCTCCTTCTCTGTACTCCTCATCTTGTTTCTTTTTCACAGCCAGTAAGAAACTAGGGTTCCCAGGAAAACATTAAATCAATACTGGGTAGTGACAGACAAGGTGTGGTGAATCCTGGGAAGTGTATGGTCTTCATAAGTCAAGCGTGTTTGTGTGCAGTGGTGGAGGGTAAAGATGTGAAGGAGACAACAGCTGTACACCCAGGAGCTGGACATTTTTCATGCCGAAGTCAAGGAGCAGGGGAAGGAAGAAGCCCCATTTCATTCCCAGGAAGACAGTCTGGAGACAGAGGACTATCTTTGGACAGAGTTGAGCATATAAAGTTGCCATCCATTTGCAGATCCAAGGAGAGGTTTCAAAAAGTAACCAAAGCCAATAAAAATTCAAAACAATATGAAGACAATGGAAAAAAATCCTGTAGAACAAGGGAAAGGAAATGACATCTAAAAAGTCAGAGGAAGAAGGCAGTTCTGAAAATTGTAATAGATATCTATAAAATATTTTTGAGACTTGTTTGGCATCTTCAATAAAAACAATAAGACCATCGCCTTTTCCATCATTCAAAAGTCCACAAATGACAAATGCTGGAGAAGCTGTGGAGAAAAGGGAACCCTCCTACACTGCCGGTGGCAATGCAGTTTGGTGCAGCCACTGTGGAAAACAGTATGGAGATACCTCATATGACCCAAGAATCCCACTCCTGGGCAGACATCCAGAAGGAACCCTACTTCAAAATGACACCTGCACCCCAATGTTCATAGCAGCACTATTTACAATAGCCATGACATGGAAACAGCCTAAATGTCCATCAACAGATGACTGGATAAAGAAGATTTGGTATATTTATACAATGGAATACTATTCAGTCATAAAAACCGACAACATAACGCCATTTGCAGCAACATAGATGTACCGGGAGAATGTCATTCTAAGTGAAGTACACCAGAAAGAGAAAGAAAAATACCATATGAGATCACTCATATGTGAAATCTAAAAAAAAAAGAGAACATAAATACAAAACAGAAACAGACTCATAGACATAGAATACAAACTTGTGGTTGCCATGGGGGCAGGGGTGGAAAGGGACAGACTGGGATTTCAAAATGTAGAATAGATAAACAAGATTATACTGTACAGCACAGGGAAATATATACAAGATCCTGTGGTAGCTCACAGCGAAAAAAAAATGTGACAATGAATATGTATATGTTCATGTATAACTGAAAAATTGTGCTGAACACTGGAATTTGATACAACATTGTAAAATGATTATAACTCGGTGAAAAAAATGTTAAAAAAGAGAAGAATATCACCTTTATAAAGTGAAGGGCAGAAAATTGTAAAGTAAAAATCTGTGAGATTTAAAGAAGATAAAAGGGTAAAAGATGGAGTGATGGGGGCGATGAAGAAGAGATTTCATGGGAACCAGAACTACAACAGCAGAATTAGTATCCACATAAATAGCAGTGAAGAGTAGAAACGATGCTGCAAAAAGCAGAATTGATGATGTTGGAGAGAACTTAAAATGAGGAGAAAAAAAAAGAAGAGAAGACATGATTAAAAAAAAACATATATGGAAGATATAAAAGAGAGGTATAATGTGAGAATCCTAGATGGTCCTGAAACCAGAAAACTTGGAACAGAAGCAATAACCCAAGATATGATTAACGAATACTCTCCTGAGGGGTAGAGGGAAGACCTGAGCTTAAGGATTTAAAGTTCTCAAGATCCACCCAAAATGAATGAAAGAGATTTGTATATAGACACATCCTGGGGAGACTGCTCAATTCTAAAGATGTATGAAACCAAACCAAACCAAACCAAACCAACAACAACAACAACAACAACAAAAAACCGCTGCAAACTTGTCACTACAGAATAGTATAAATTGATCTGCCCTTCCGCTGATCTGAAACACGAAACGCCAGAAGACAATAGTTCAACATCTGTAGATTCCGAAGGGTAGGATCTAAAAAATATACTCAGCTCACTCTGTGCATGCATGCATACGTATGTGTCACACATATGCAACCGGCAGCAGTTTCTACATAAGCGAGGCTCGGGATACATCCAAATCACATACTTATCTTGAAAAAGTTACTTGAAGATTAAAAAGTTAAGAACTCAAGACTGGGGAAGGCATAAATGAGCTGACTATTCTCTTCAAGGATGACACACTAAGAAACCAATATAATCTATGATTGGAGACACACAGCATCAATGTCTAGTAAGAAGCCAGAGAAAAACCTAAGTGCTTAACATAAAGGAAATATTCCTATGAGAGAATATGATACAACCTACAGGAGAAAAAATTAGAAAGTTTTCAGTGGCATGGGAAATGCCTTCAATATCATCAACGCAAATAGCAGAATATAAAACTGTGTTTGCAGTGTAATCTCAATTATATAAAGAAAATGTAGAAAAATACAGAGAAAAATACTGGACTTTAATAGTTGTGACTTTTTCTCCTTTTGCCAGTATGATTATGGATTACTTTCTCCCTGTTTCTTGATACCTTTTATTTTAATAGGAGGTTTCTAAAAACTTTTATTAGAAAATATTTTAATTAGAAAAAAATATAATTATGAAGACCATGTGGAAACTTAGAAATATTTACGATACAATATTAAGTGAGAAAAGCAATATAGCATTATATACGGATCATGACCATAAGGCTAGAAGGGAAGACGTGTATTCACGGAGTGGCTTGTTTCAAGGAAGAGAGATTAAAAACATTTTTTCCTTTTAAAATTTTTCTTTAATATTTCTATTTTATGTTCTATAGCAAAAATATGATTTAAAAAGGATGACCCCCAAATAAAATCTGTTAGGCATAGCCTCAGTGTGGTGGCATTACAGACAAAGAAATCTTTCTGATGCCAGCAACTACTTTCAAGCCACAGTTTCCCAAAGACTATTCAGGTCCACTTTCCTGTTCCCATCAACTACTATTACTACAATTTAGACTAAGCTCCTGGAGGGCAGGGCCTTTTTCTGTCTTATACTCTACCCTCAGTACTTAGCCTAGTGTTTAGAAAAATATCAAGTGCTCACGAAATATTTGGTGAAAGAACAAATAAATAACAGAAGGAAAG
Organism: Camelus ferus; assembly: GCF_009834535.1. Lineage (NCBI taxonomy): Eukaryota > Metazoa > Chordata > Mammalia > Artiodactyla > Camelidae > Camelus > Camelus ferus. The sequence continues at coordinate 16,284,775 of NC_045706.1, forward strand.
GTTATTCCATCTTATAGGTACAGCCGTTGGTAAAGAGATTCTTTGCATTCATTCCATTTTTACGGCATCTCCACTGTTGAAAATGGCAAGGATGCTTTGCTTCCAGAATTCTCATCGTTCATCATAGATTATATGTTCCATGGAAATCCAGTCGGAACCAAAACCTGGTGCCATATTTTTATTTCTCTTTTTTCCATTTCAAAAGAAAAAGCTGTAGTTAATTCTAATTTTCCTGCGGGCAGAGGGAAGGGGGAACTTTTTATGTGTGTGGAAGAATGGCACCCCCCCAGCCACCTGAGGACAGTTCCTCCCAGGAACACCTGTTTGCTCCAATTGAAGCCTGTCCAAAAGGAGTCCTGGGGATCAGAAGCTTGCTCTTCAAATGTCCCACCATTCTACAATATTTATTCCCCACCTGTCTGATGGCCGTGATAGCTTGGGAATGCTCCAGCCAGGGAAAGCTGTTTCTTGGCCCTGACATGGCAGAGCTAACAGCAGCTAATGTTCACCCAGAATCTGGTCTGAATCCAGTTGCCCCAGAGCTCAAACATGTCTCTTCTTTTGCTTTACAGTCTACCAGGCTTAGCAAAATTTCTTAAGGAGGGAGAGGTAAACAATTTTTCATCCTCAGACCAATAGATTGCAAAAGCAAGTTACACCTTCCACTTTGTCTCTTAAATCTGACTTTTGGGTTTTCTACTCTTATTCATATTAAATAGTTGCCCAACACTAAAAATGAGGATTAGTAAATTAATTTCCCCAATAAGAGAACTATTAAAATCTAGAAGGTAAAAATGCAATAAAAATGATCTTAAACACATCATTTAATATGCAGTTCAGGAAAGGAAAAAGATGCCCACATCAAACTCCAATTATAATAGAGAAATAATGTTTTATTTAAAAAAATTCTAGCCATGAGAAAACTGTACATTTGAAAAGCTTACATAAAGTTTTATAAAATAAGAGACCTTTTATCTCCTCCAGATCCATGAGCCAGAAAATACTTTATCTATGCAATTTCAAGGCACATAAAAACCCCAGTGAATAAATAAAATGTTCTTGTTTTCTTTATACAGAAGCTTTAAAAATTATCCATATAAATAGCTTGGCCTTGAACAGACAGATTAAAACACCTAAAGGCTATGGCTTCAGATCACATATACAGAATAGAAAATGAATGCTTTTCTTTACTGGCTGAGCAAGTTTGCTACTAACTAAATTTCTATAAACCCATTTGATGAGAAAGATTTAACTGGAATATATGAAAAAATTTAGTGTTTTAAAGTGATATGCTTATCAACTAATTAATGTGCCACAATAAAATAATCCATGTACTCTGCCAACATTCTTTTTTTTTTTAATTTATTTTTTTGGAGGGGAGGTAATTAGATTTTTATTTATTTATTTATTTTTGATGGAAGGACTGGGGATTGAACCCAGGACCTTGTGCATGCTAGGCCTGCACTCTGCTGCTGAGCTCTACCCTTCCACCGCCAACATTCTTTACATCTATTCCTGAATCACATGTACAGTAGGTATAGTTGACAAGCAGTATAATTTCAAAGGTCATAAAATTTTATAAATACATGATTTTAGTCAAGGGTGTGAAAATTCTCAATATCTTTCTAAAATTCTGGTAAATAAAATGTGGGAAAATGTCTTTCATAATTGTTTATAATTAGAACTATTTAGGTGACTTCAAGTCTTTTTTAGTTATTTGGAGACAAACTCCATTTGCAATTAAAAAAGAAACTTCTCAAGAAGTTGCTGGATCATATTCATTTTATGAGCAGATGCAGTTACAAGTTGTTAACTTCCTGTATACCCTCAAAATAGCTGTGGCCAAAAAAGATCTTTCGAACACCATCCCCACCCCCACCCCACCCTGCCAGCATTGAAATTCTGCTGCTGGAAGTTATTCCCTTGAGGCTGTCATAAAAAGGCAAGCAGCATACCCCATGGGAGGGTGAAGAATCAGGCAGTAACTTTCAGATCCGGATACCTGCCATCTCCTTTATGAAGTCTTCCGACCATGGTGTCCAGGGATTTCTTCTTGTCATAGTCTACTGCCTTTATCTCTCACTGACCATACAGCACACGTTACTACGTTTTACTGTTTCTTAAAAATCTTAAGCTACCCAGGAGTAGCGTTCTGAGTCTATTGCATCTCTGATGCCTAACAGATTCCCTTTGACACAATAAATATTAAACATCTACTGCTGAAGAAGATGCTTCTGCTGTGGCTGTTACTGCTAAGAGGCTGCTAAGAACACAGATTCTGTGGCTAATACCAGGGTATTGGTCCAACTTTGCCCCATCTTGTTGGAACGACCTTGGGCAAGACTCAACTTCTGTAGGTCTGAATTATCTACAACGTAAGGCTATAATGACAATACCAAGTCACAGACTTCTTATGAAGGTTACATTAAATGAAATAATGTGTGTCAATGGGTCTTACATAGTATAAGGCCCTATCTAGATTTTAATGGTTATGACTGTCTTTAAGGATGTAATTTTGACAAACGATCTGATTTCCCAAAGAAAGCATTCCTGAAAGCATTCTTGTTAAACTTGGTGGAAAATTCAAAGTAAGTGTCTCTTGTAGGCCAACACATTTCAAATAAGCCAGAATATCAACGTAATTCAGTGGTATTTAGCTGAGACATTTCACACAGCTCTGTAACAATGTCTCATTTCTCAACTTTTTTGGAGTTGGTTATGGACTGTTCTAAAAATTTTATGGAAAATTCCAAGAATGATGCATATACACACATACACAAAAATTTTCAGAGAACTCCAGTGGTGCAGAGACTGTAAAACCCACCCCAGGACCACTGCCTTACCCCTTGAGACACTGAATGTGGTTTTACAAAAGCACTTGGGGACCTGATTCAGACACTTCTAACTGATTTGGGAATTAAAAAGCTGGTAGTTTTCTTTTTCATCATAAAATCATTATGGCATCAGAAGATGGAAAGTATAGTGGTTTCTTCCCCTGTGTAAACCATAATTAAACAAAAAACTGTGCTGTTCTTTCATAATTCCAAGCCTCTTCAACCCTTTTTTAAAAAGTGTCATGAAATTTACCATTGTTACATTTCCCCCATTGATAGTCATACCGTAGTTCCAAAGTTCTTCACATAACTTTACAAAGGAAGCCACTAACTCCTTAAACAGGATATTGAGGTTAAAAAAAGAATACATCTCCTGTCATTTCAGCTACTATCTTGTCAAAAAATGTTGGGGACAATTTAAAATTAAAAAAAAATGAAAACAACCTCAATCAACATTAGCGAGGTGGCCAACTTCTGCAGTTTAAGAAGTATTTTAATTACACTTTAGGGTATTGAATGTATTTCTTTAGAGTGTTCTCTTCTTCTTTTTTTTTTTTTTTTTCAGAAGTGCAAAGAATTCTTTCCTAATACCTAGATGACAAAAAATCTCAAGATGTACACAGTTGTTTCTTATTATGGCTTCCCTGGAAAACATTTCTGGGAAAGCACAATTCCCAGCCACTTACTTTGTTTACAACAGACAAAACTGCTTGTGTGGTATAAATAGGAGTCTGTCCTTAAATGCTGCTGAGAAATAAAAATGCAACCATGAAAAGGAGCTATTTCCTGCCCCCAAGGTGGCTTAAAAAAATTTCCTAGCTACTTTAGGAACAGCACCAAAGCATAAATAATAATTACCGATTGCCACACAATAAAAGACTAATTTTATAAAAAAAAAAAAAAAAAAAGAAAAGAAAAGAAAGAAAAAGAAAATGAGTTACATATTCCAGAGATGCCCTCAGAATTGTCAGCATTAGAAGGTTTTCTTATCCTGCAAGATTATGAAACCCCTTTTTGTCCTCCTGCATTTGTGATGTATATCTATAACTCGTTCTTGTTTGCGCAGATAAGCCTCGCCTTGTCTCCCTAACTGCACTTTCAAAAGAAGATTCACAGTTGTTTGACTTTTGATCTGGGGAGCAGCTAGCTCGACCACCTGCACTGTGCATGAGCTGTTACTGAGCTTGCTTTGTCCCATCTTATAACACAGCGAGCCTTTTTAAATTGATGTGTGAATACGCTAATTTACAATGTGAGCGTTCAAACAAAAAAAATATGGTGGTGGTGGCGGTGTTGGTGGCGGCAGCAGGGGCAGCAGAAGAGGAAGGGGGAGATTTGAGAAGCGAGAAGCCCGGACACTCGCTTTATAAAGTTCAGATACTGTTCACTGCCTCTGGCATTTATTGAAACAGATGGCCAAAGGCCTCCCTCAACTTACAATGGAGCAGACAGTGGTGTAATGGTGTGGGGGCCTGGAATTGTAAAATGCTGTTTGGTGATGGTATACGTTAATAAATAGCCATTTACAAGGGGGCCGAGGGCTCCATTACTTGTTTATAAGGAAGGCCTAGGGTTCCCTGCTTCTAGTTAACAGCTCAAGGCTGCATTCAAAGAAAGCATTGATGGTGAAGGTGACGTGTGCCCTGCATAGTCTACATTGCATTAAAGAATGGCATGTTTCCTGGGGAAAAAAGGAAAAATCATAAAAGAAAGGCAATCTGAGAATTAGGTCAAACTGTGGCTCGCAACCAAAGAAAATATAAGATGCTTTTCTACTGTGATTAAATAATGGACAAAAATATTCTGTTACTGTGAAGTTACTTATTTTACCTTTGAAAGAACATGTTTACCTTGTAGACAGAGTACAACAGATAAAAACCTGCAGGGTTTCCACTAATTTACATCCAGGAGAACCTAGACAGCAACTTTGAAACCCTTCTCAGCTGTTCTTCCAAAGACCATTAATGAATGATCAGGCCCACGCCCAGGGAGCATGGCCCCAGCTAAATGTCACCAGGTTCCTGACCGCCAGCAGCTTACCATCCAGACCTGAGGACCCAGAAGAGAACAGGTCACATGGAAACTCCTCATTCTCCTGTCCCTCGTGTCCCCATGAGACCCGTCACCACCTCCCAGTAACCATTCTATCAAGGTCTGTCTCAGTGGCAAGAAAACCTAAGCTTGACTTCAACTAAAGGCTATTTTCATTTTATCCAACACCATGGACCCTCTGACTGTGTCTCCCGCTTTGCTTGCAGGTAAGACATTTTCCCACCTATCTGGATATTGGTACAATCATTTGTCTAAAGGCCATGTTTTGGGAGTGGTAAAGTGATGCCTGGCTTTGTTTAATTTCTCTCTTACTCGGATATCCTCCCCTATTTATTTCAGACAGTTGCACAAAATTGTGGGGAACTATATAAATTCCCTTGCGGGATGAGAGAGGGGTTAAGAAAGGTCTAGAAGAAAATTAAGACATGGTCATTAATAATTAACCACAATGTACACAACGCAAAGCAGAAGACGTCAGTGCCTTGTGAGAAGCACAAACTACCCTGAAGGATCGGAGCAAAGACAGCTCGTCCCTGGCTGGGAGACGGACGAAGTCTTGACGAAGACAGTGGTATTTTACCTGAGATCCCGAGTACAGATTAAAGTTCACCAGGAACATTCTGAAGGTAACATCCTTTTTTTCTTCCCCCTACCCAGGATTTATTCCCCTTTCTAGTAAAAGTCCTGGATTTTACTGAGGGAACTATTCTCAGTTCACGTGTCCATCGCCTGCACAAGGTTTCTAGGTCTAAAATATCGGATCCTAGATTAATGGGATTTTTACATAACCAGAGCCACCCAGAAGCAATAAGACTCCACACCACGACTTTTGTTGGAACTACTGGGGAAAAAAACGGCTCTATTCATTAGGTGTCACTGGGAGGGCTGGCAACAGCTTTGTCTCCACAAGAAGAAACCCTGATGAAAGACACAACCACACACAGGAGAGCTGAGATGAGAGACAGAAAGAGCAAGACCTAGTCCTGATGACACTGTTTGATTCCTGATTCACTCTTAGATTCTATTGTGTTTGAAGTCGCTTCTGCACTTGAACCATTTAGTTATGTGTGACAATTATTTCCTTTTTTTGTGTATAGCCAGTTTGATCTGGGTTTCTGTCACTTGCATCCAGAAGATTCCTGACTAATATATGTGAGAAAAGGAGAATATTCCAGGGAGAAGCACCAGAAAAAGCAAAGGTATAGAATTAGTGAAGAGTTAAGGTGGGCTTGGGAGATGGGAAGTAGTTCATCTTAGCAGGGACACAGGGTCTGTCCAGAGGGTGTAGCCCCCAGCAAGGTTAGAATGTTCACTGGAAGACCTTGGAGATTAGTCTAAGGAAGACATGGGTCAGCAGGCAATGAGGGGCCATAGGAGATTTCTAAGCCAGAAAGAAACAGTACTTGTTTTGCACTTTGAAAGATAAATTGGCCAATAATATTTAGAAGGCATAAAAGGGGAAGAAGAGGCAGAGACAGATGAGGAGGCTCCCCTCCCTAAACTGTCCAGCGAGAGGGCAGGACTCTCATTTGGGAAGAACTGAGCTTGAAGGATGTCTCTGCTCTGAGCAGTACTCTGAGGTAGTTCAAGGTGCGTTGCTGAGTCGGGGTCACAGAGTAGGGAGGGAGAGTGGTGGCACCAGGACAGGGACATAAGGAAAGGATGCTGGGGGGTTATTTTTAATATTATTATTAATTTTTAATTTGATAAAAATTACTAGGGGAATCTGGGAGTGAACAAAAGAAAATTTTAAAACATTCATATAGAATTCATCAACCTCTAACCAATAATGAAAAAGAATATGGAAACGAATATATATATGTATATGTATGACTGAACAATTATGCTGTACACCAGAAATTGTCACAACATTGTAAACTGACTATACTTCAATAAAGAAAAAAACAAGAAGATATCAAGGAAAAAAATAATAAAATGAAATTAAATAAGATTCATCAATCTCAAGACACTATTAGTTAACATTTTGATTTTAGCCTTTGCTCCCAGGCTTTTTTTTTTTTTTAAGCAATGATGATGCTAATAACTAACATTTCAACGTTTATTGAAACTTTATTATGTCCCAGGCGCTGTTGTTTGTCCTTTACATGTATTGACTCATTTAACCCTCGTAAGAATTTATGAGTTAGTGACTACTGTCATCCCCATTTTACAGACAGGGAAACTGAGGTATAGAGAGTGAGATTCTTGCCAAAAGTGAACAGCTAGAAAGTAGCAGAGCCAGCGTGACTCCAAAGCCTACCTCTTACTCACTAAAGCGCATGCCTCTCGATGAATACACAGAAATTTCATTGTAAATAATTAAACAAAACTGGGATAGTTTTCTCCAATAAGAATAAGGCTCCAGGTGATACAAAATTCTATACAAAAATGAAATTTCTTAACAATGATACTTGTCAACACTGGAAGTAAGGGAGATTCTAGGCTCACCCTGCACATCGTTATTGGTTGCAATTAATGCACACAATCTGTGCTCAAAAATAAAACAATTCTAAAGGACTCCTTAAAAACACACTCACTTGGGACTCCACTGGTACACAGCAGCTTCCACGCCTACACAGACCAGACCCAGCGCCTCCAGTCCATCCTAAATAGTAGGATATGGAGGACTTGTTCATTGTTTGCAAGAATAATTACCTGCCCATCCAGAATGGTTTTCTGACTCTCTGAGGCAACCAGTTCTCCACAGAAGAAGGCTAAGAGTCCAGCACAGCAGGAAAAACACGCTCTGGAGGCAGATCGCTTATGTAGAGCTGGATAATATTTAACAACCGTTCCTTATTTCTTAAAATAGGAGTAATGATACCTGCCTTACAGAGTTGTAATGAAGATGAAACAAGATAATGTATAGCAGGTGCCTAGAACAGTGACTGCTACCTAAGAAGCATCAGTGAGCGCGTAAGTAGCAGTGTTTTTGTTATTAAAAGACACAGTATGGTGGAGAATAATGGCTCTTAAAATTCAGAATTTCGCAGACCAGTCAAATGTGAGGGGAAGCGGAGAAGGTGGGAAGACTGACAAATGGTTGCCAATGTTTGGTCCGTCCGAGGATTTCTTTTTCCATTTGCTATAACAAGCGGCTATTTTTAAGGAAATTGTTCACTACCATGATTATTTTACAGAAGAAATGAGTCATAACACAGATAGCAGATAACAGTAAATATTTGCATAATAAAACCTCACCAGTTTGCTTTTACTCTTCTCATTTCATTCGTAGTTAGTGAAAACTGGCTCTGAGAATCTTTTGTGTTGCGCATTCAAAAGAGAGAGAGCTAAGTTCATACCCTAATTCTGCACATTTCTATATATGTGACCTTGGCTAGTTTACTTCACCGAGCATCGTTATTTTCACCTGTGAAATGGGGACAGGCAGCTTCCTTCACAGGATTCTTAAGGATTCGATCTGATCATGTGTGTAAGCATGGTTAGGGTCAGACATACACTTAAGGCAGCTGGTAGAGTTATCACTGATAGATAACTTTAGATGCTAAATGTCTAAAACAGGACCAAAATTCTATGTTTAAGGCTACAAGAATGCTACTAAAGAAAAACAAATGTAAAGAAATCCAAAGCTGTTCTTTAGTTTGGTAAAAACATCACCCATGTCAGCTGTGAAGGGGTCAGAGGACGAAAGAAATAAGTCAAGTATATGGTAATAAATTTGTCCACACAAAAACGATCAAGATTTAAAAAAATTTTTTCTCTTTGTAGTGCTATTTATTCTAAGCTTAGATCCTAAATCTGTTAATTCTAAAGACTCTGCAGCAAATTGAATCATTTTGTTCTAAAACAATAAGAAATTGATTAAAAGCTGAAGAATATCTTAGAGGTTAAGGTTTTGCTGAACTAATTTCAGGTCAGGGCCCATGTTCATTGCTAGTAAAAATAGGCCAAGAAAGGGAAATGACATAAAGAGAGAAAAGCAAAACACAGAGAAGAATGAAAGCATAAATGTAAGGTACTTTTCTGTGCATAAACATTGAGAGTAAATTCTCAAGGACATTTTTCTCACAAGTCTTGAAAACTCTCAACTGTTGAATTTTCAGATATTACAATAAGAACAATTAAATATAACAAAATGTTTTCTGGGCAAAATGGTGTGGGGCAGGGAGAATGAATTTTTAAAGAAGATTTAAAAAATATTCAGTCACAGCATACTTCTTTAAGAATAAAGCTGTTTAATAAAAAATTATATTTCTATTGCTTATGGAAATTGCATTGATATTTCTGATATATTTGCCCTTAGGAATCATCCTGACAGTACATTTAAGTTTTCCAGATGTTTCTACCTGTCATTCTACCAAAGCAACAAGACCATATTTAAAATGGAAAATGTGATAACAATGAGAGGTGGCAATTTTTCCCCAGACGGACTCAGAAGTAGCTTTAACAAAAATACATGTATTAAATTGTAAGGGGATTAAGTGATTCCAGTTATAAAATAAAGAAGTCACGTGGATATAATATACAGCATGGAGAATGTAGTCAATAATATTGCAATAATTTTGAATGGTGACAGATGGAAACTATATTTGTGGTAATCATTTTGTAATGCATAAAAACACTGGTTTACTATGTAGTACACCTGAAACTAATATAATATTATAAGTCAATTATATCACAATTAAAAAATAGTAATGTATAAATAGTGGTAGCTGTGTCAACTGCATTTAATCCCATCTGCTTTGTTTATATTATAGATCAGTTACAAAACACCTCTCAACAGCTATATACTTAAGAAAGTTACTACATACATGCTGGAAGGGTAAACAGAATTCACCTTTTCAAGGAAACATTCTGATGTTGTATAGAGTGTGTGTGTGTGTGTGTGTGTGTAAATACTGGGGACAAATATGAGTAGTAGAGAGGAAATTATTTGATATTAAGATAATCGTATAGAAAAAGATGTTCTTGAAAAAATATTATGGAGGGAGAGAGTATAGCTCAGTGGTAGAGCGCATGCTTAGCATACAGGAGGTTCTGGGTTCAATTCCCAGTACCTCCATTAAAATAAACAAACAAACAAACCTAATTACTTCTTCCCCCACCAATTACGTATACTATTTCTTTTCATAAGTCTTTTGCCAGCATATACATGCAGTCTATGAGCCAACATAAATTTGTAACATGTCCTCCAAATGTACCTCAATGGAGATATCAAATTATAACTCTGTCTGAAGAATCCTTTAGATACTTTTTGAAACAAAGATACAAGGACCGATAGATAAATTCTTCACTCTTTAGAGGTAAAAAGAAATAGAATCACGATGTCCTGTGTTTTCTGACTGGAAATCTTAAACACTTCTATTTTCATTTTCACTGACTGCCTGCACTGTTTGATCTAATAAGACCTCCCAGCCAAAGTATAGGAAGAAATACACATGCAGACATGCACATACATGCAAATATATGGAGAGCAACATTTAGACAACCAATTACAATAGTCAAATTTTGTGGGAGCCAACGAAAAATCCATTTTTTTTTGGCCCCTGCCACTGCATGAATGGTTATTTGTTTCATGACCATTTTCATTATTATCTGAATACCATTTTATTTAAAACTCTGTCTACAGAGTCAGGAAATGAACAGTTTGTCCCCAGATAGCTCTTCATCTTATGTCAAGACAGAAGAAAAATTACTCTCCAGGAAATCAGCTCTAGTTGCATTCTGATGTCAAGTTTTACTAACATAATTTTGAACAGATCATTTTCCCTTTTGTTTTCTTCCCTTTGGTGTTACAATATGGTTACATGAAGAACACTTTATTCACTTATTTAGGTTGAATCAGTTGCTAATCTCACTAGATCTGTCTCAATATTTTCCGCACACTTTAGTTCCTTTCAAAACTCATCATTCCACAAGTCATCTTCTATTTCTCCATTTTTTGCAACCATATTGGCTGTGTAGCTATTTGTCATATTTTCTATTGGTTTTTGTTTTCCTGGCACCCTATTTAATGACCAGTGAGGATTCATTGGAGTTGCAGAATATTCAATCACTTCCTGGAGAATTAAGCAATTTTATGAATTCCTACAGCACTTTATATGCATGTATTCTCTACCAGACTGAAGTACTCTGAAGGCAAGGGCCAATCTGGGTTCATCTGAGGAGCCCCAAGTCCTTGTATAGAGGCATGAAATATTTACTGAGGAAGTGAATAAAGAGAAAAAGAAAGAAAAGAAAGGAGGAAGGAAATAAGGAAGGAAGGAAATAAATTTTTTAACCTCATTTGAAATTAATAAAAAATTAAAAAGCACAAATGGTAGTGGCTGCCATGTACTCGTTTTTATTTCCCCATCTGCCTTTGGTCACTCTCACAGAAAATCAGGTGGGTTTCTGTACAGCCTTTGGTGCTGATGGAACACTGGTTCCATCTGTCTTCACAATGGATTGTTAACCAAAATGACTCAAATGAGGGGCTGTGATATGCCACTTCTGTTCATTTAAAAAATTTAAAAACAACCAAAGTTTAAAAAATTAAAAATAATCAGCTATCTTTCTTTTAAATGAAATAATTTCTTTGGTATATCGTAGAATATCCTCAGTCATAAAGAATTTATCATATGAAAATAAATAAGCTTATGGTATAGGCAGGTAAACAGGTACCCTGCACAAAGAGGACAGTCACTTCTTTTACACATGTATACATTTATAAAGATAAGCACACCATTCAATATTATAACTTCTCTTAAACCAGAAGCACCTGCTGACACACGATGTAGCTGTGCAGTTGTGTAAGAGAATGTGACTTCTGTTTCTGCCATGAAACCTCACCAGCGCTGGAAGCGAATGGGAGGGATGTTAACAGAGGAAGCAAAATCAGAGCAGTAAATAGAAGACTTCCTACTAGAAACATAAACCTGGTTCCACTTCTCAAGAGACTGTTTTTCCAGGGAATAATAAAAAAAATAATGAAGTGAAGAAGTTGGTAAGATATTTTTGCCTTTTCCCAAGTCCAAAATAAATTGTATATCATATGGGATAGCAATTAGAAACTCAACCAAAACCACCATCTGCATTTGGTTCCCAAAGACTCAGTTAGGTTACAGTATTGATTAAAAGTACCTGGCTACCTTGGCTGATACCAAGATCCCAGCTGTGCTTAGTGAAAAACACAGTCACCAATATGCACAGGTGGACTTAAGACTTTTCTTGGCTCAAATATACCAAGGTGATGTCCATCTGGGGATTTTTTATTTCTGTTCACATTCTAGACAGAGCCCAAAAGGAGGTGAGTCAGTGGTGGACTGAGTTTGCCTACAAAGAGAACCCCAAGCCGATTTCAGCAGAGTAACTTCCTTCTGTAGACTTCTGAAACAACCCTGTTAGTATGATTTTTCTGAAGAAAGCCCAGTCAAAGGTTACGGAAGTCGTTTGTGCTTCACCCTCTCTAAATGACTTGCAAATTTATTCAAACACAGTATGAGGAGATGCTGCTTTATTTGTTGAAATAACTGTCTGCAGTGTCCTGCACAAAAGGGTGAGGTACATCAAGCAGAAACGTAAACAGAAATACATTGGTTTAGAAACCCATAAATCCTTATTTGAATCTGCCAACCTGAAAGCCACATAGAGCTCGGATAAACTATTTTTCCTAAATGCTACATCTGATTAAGCCGTACCATTAAATGACAGCTGAACTTTAACATTAATATGATATTATTTAAATAACCACATGATTTTTTTTCACACTAAAAATGATGAATGATTTCTGGACAGCTCAATTGACGTAAAGCAGGAGGGCTCTTTAATAAGACTTGACAAAATGGAGACGCATGCAGAATATTTGTTACAGCTCACATCGCAGGGGCCCTCCCAGGGAAGCAATAGAGGATTTTCTCCTTTTTTTTTTTTTTTTATTGTTTATAGGCACTGAAGCATTCCTTTCAATCGTCACTTCTCTGTGGATTTGGAGTATTTCTAGGTCGTTTACATATTACCCTTAATCCGAGAATTTGATGGTTTATGATTTTGAATTGGGACTGTGGACGCAGGAGGAGGGGCACATGAAGTTATGTTGACGTGGGTGGAAAGTGTCCCAGGAACTCAGGCTTGCAACTGATTAGCCTCATAGAGAAATCACATTGGCCACAATGGCCTGTAGAAGACTAAGCCACTATACATTTGATTGGTTCTTAAGCAAACGTAACAAGCATTCTTTTAGCAAGTTATTATATAAGGATACCGGATCAGAGAAGACTTCGCTTATTTTCCAATAGCTGTCCTGTAGCATCAATGATAAAGAAGGTTCTCATCTTTAAAATGCCAAGGAAGACAATCTAGAGGCCATCTCAGCATTCCTCACTCACATTTCTAGCCACAGTTCCCAACTGAAGGTTATGTTAGATGATACTCTTATTTGTTAGATCCTGAATGCAACATAATTTCACGCTGAATATACCTAAGTCCAAAATGACTCCAATTTCCAGAACAATGAAAGCATTTCTCACTCCCCTCCAAATATACAGAACGCGGAATGTTACCCACACTTGTTCATTTACTTTCACATATTCTCCCGAATATATTCTGTCGATCAAAGGTAAGTTACACATATAAAACATTAACACTCGTTTGCTCGCACATGTGAATTCAGATCGTTCAGGTATTCTTTAAATTAAAAAAAAATCATCTTTAAGTATACATAAAATCTAAATATTTCCCCAGAGTCTCTTAAAAAGGAAATGGAAACAAGGCGAAAGAGGGCAGAGTCAACACCAAGTGCGCTTCTGACACCGGACACCAGCATAAGAACGAGGCCATCAAAACAGAAAATAAAACCAACCAGCTCCTGTATGGGGCCTTCCTCAGGCTATGAAAAAATTCTTCCTGTCTAACCCTAATTTTTTCCATAGTTTGAGGTAACCCCCCTAGCTTAAACCTTCTCTCTAATCTAAGTTACTCAGTGTGTTTCCCTGTCCAAACAAGAGTTAATATCAGTGCTCTGTCATTTCAAAAGGGTCTTGACACAGGGTACTAAGAGCAGAAGCTTGCATGCCTGGAAAATGTCTGCTTGCAACAAGATGAAAAACATACTTAAAAAAAAAAAAAAAAAGCAAAGTGGAAGAGAGGAAGATAGGTCCCTACCTGGTTCTTACCTTCTTAACATCCCTGTCAGAACCCTGGAGCTTTTCCCCAAGTTAGCATCTGTTTCCCGAAGCTAGGAGGAGAAAAGCAGCATTAAATCAAAACCAAATGAAGCTTCATGCAATTGGATTACTTTTCAAGTGCTCTGGCAAACAATCATTTTCTTCCTATAATGGAAAATCCAACTCATAAAAATATTTAAATACCCTAAAATGCATTTTTTTGACACCTACACAATCTGTGGAAGTTTTTCGGTTTAGAAAATTACACCTAAGAGAGAATCCCAGGAGCTTTAAGCTGGATACTTGAACTGGGTATAAAAGTAAATGTCTCACAGGCTGACAAAGTTTAACATATATCTAGCAATGTTATGAACGGGCACAGTCTTACAGAAAGAAATGGAAGCAAGATATATTGAGGGAGGATGAGGCCAATATTTTTCAGCTTTCACTCTGAAAGACCGGACATACTCCAAAATCTCCCTCAATGATCTTCTTCTTAGCTATAGCACTAAATAAAATATCGACCTGGGGGTATTCCAGGATGGAGATATAGAGAGCTTATTCTTTCTCCATCCCACACACTTTTTGTTCCCCTCTCCCTAGACTCTACATCCCTCCTCCACCCCAGCCATGTTTATATATGCTTACATCCATATTATTATTACTATCCATACATGTGGCCAAGACCTTTTTTTTGTCTCATCATTTACTGAATTTATGAAAAGATTGTACCACTTCTACTTACTCTTTCACGTGCTCTCTGTATCTTTTCTCTGTCATGACTGAGGTTTTCCAACATCTCCTGGCCAATTTGCTCTAGGGACAAGAAAACTTAAGTAAGGAAAGATGACTTTGGGTGCAAGTAAAAAAAAAAAAAAAAACAAACCTTCAGAAGTACCAAAATGACAACGGGCTCAGAATTAATGTTAAATAAGCATACATTTTACACCAGACATGTATTCCAATTCAGGTACTTGGGGAAAAATATTTTTAAAGTATTTGATACATTTATCTCTTTATCTTAGGTACGATTAGAGGTGATTTATAATTCAGCCTACAGGACATAACCAACATGGCAATGATGATTTAGAGATGATGTATGAATTGCCCAAGGCCACCTCAGCATATTATCTGCCAAGATGGAGAGCCCAAGTCCAATGGCCTATCACTTTATCATCATGGAATTTAGCCTTTGGTTTTTACAGGTTATAAATAATGTTGATGTTTCTACTCTGCCTTCCCCACTTCATTACTGCGCTGTTTTCCATATATAAGTGAAAGTCTACTTAGAACAATTTTGATTTTAAGGTATTTGCCCCACATAAACAGTCCTCATGCTCCCAACTGCCACGACCTATTGTTAGTGGAACTATCTTGAAGCTTCTCTTCTCTTGGAGCAAGGGCTCACTGAGTGAGTTCTCAGCTGCTGTGGATATTTGAGTCAGGGAGGTGCACTGCTTAACAAGTAGTTGAGGAGAGCTCAAGTTGAAGCCAGAACTTTCAAACACTTATACGGGTACAGGCAGCTTAGAACATTCATTAAAAAGCTGCACTGCTGAGCTCTAATGAGGTTTTTCTCTGTAGTGATTATCACGTTTGGTTGGCGCTGCCTGGCTCTCCTCTGACTGTAGACCCTTTTACAAGAGTGTAGCAATGACAAATACTCAGCAGCTTTGAGCAACTTTTTTTTTCCGGACTCATTCTCCATCACCTGGGAGGTGACTTATTCTGTAATAGCAGTATGACTCTTTCGTAATCTTGGCAACTCGTCGGACTACCTTATTCTACATTTCTTTTCTTTTTTTCTCTTGTATTGTCTCTAAACCCATAACCTGTAACAACAATCAACTCTGACTTATAAACTGATAGAAATATTCAACAAGCATCTGTCACAAGAACATCACTATGGCAGTTATTTGGCTCATGTATGCACACTGACAAACTTTTTAGAAGGCATCCTAAAAACGGTAGAGCAGGGATTAGGCCATATGGAGAGCTCTGGCTGTGAACTCACGCTGTCTGAGCCTTAATCCAGTGCTGGCACTTGCTAGCTCTGAGGTCTTGCATAAATTACCTCAATTTGTTGTGCCTCCTTCTCTAAAATGGGGATAAGAATAGTTCTTATTATGGTGCTGCTGTAAAGGTTAAATGAGATCATTTAGTTAAAATGTTTAGTACAGTGACTGGCCTATAATGATAATAAACATTTATTGAATGATCATGATTGATATAAAAAACCAATAGACTATTATGACCTTGATGCCCTCCGAAGGTCCTTCATAATCCACTTGAACTGCAATTCTATTCACAGGAAAAAAAAAATCTGTCCTATCTTTCCCACAAAATTGTTGTTATAGTCAAATGAGACAACTTAACTAGAAGTGTTTTGAAAGCTATCGAGTAGCATGCAAATGCATGTAATTGTATAGTATGTAAGAATCAATGCACCCAATGAATAATCATCAAGTCCCTACTCCGTGCCAGGTTGAGATGCTGGGGACATGGCCCGTAAACAAGATCAAGCCCTTCCACTCATGAACTTCTGTGCAAATAGTGACGACTTAGCAGTTAAAGGACAAATGCTACATGAGGGTTTGTATTTCATGGCAGATCAGAAAAAGGACCGTATATTCCTTTCATGACAGAAAATCCAAATAATAAGAATCGCTTAAGTACAATAACATAAATTATATTTTTGACACCTAGACTCACGGAAAATTCTTCTCAGGATGGATACTACCGTTCTAGCAGAGTATCTCCACTCAGATTGACATTAGCTTTTTATTATTAATGCCATACAATTTACCCTTAAGGTCAAATTGGATAAGATATGTGGTTCCCAGTGGAGGCATCACGAAAGCGGAAGATGACACTGATAATGGAGAAGCAGGAAACAGCTAGAGTTGCATTTTTTCTTTTTTTGCGTAACTACTACAATATTCAATTTTGTCATACTACTTAGCTATTACCATTACACTGAATTCTTTTAATCAACATAATATAGCAATTTTAATTCACTTTTAACGTAAAAATACCTATGAACACCATCAGTACTGTATTTAGTACAGCAAAATACTATTTATATAAAACTTTGTCCTATCAAGACTGGTGTGTGTGTGTATATATACATATATAGTCTCAAACAAGTAGGAAATAGGTTATTACCCTTATGTCATGTCACTAGCATAATATTTCCAGTAAGCATTCATGGCAGGAATAAAGCAATGAGAAAATACAGTGAAAAATGGAATATATGAAACATTTGTGGTCTCGTCCTACTCTCAAAGCCTATCATATCATGGGTGACACCAGAGGAGGCAACATTGGAAAGCAGGTAACAGATCCACATTTCCACCAGGTTCACTAGGGGGAAAACTCTTCTGAAAGGATCTATCGTCTGCTACCGAAGTAATCAATGGAACAAGAGCTCAGGCCTTTTCAGGAGCTGTAAATCACTCTCTCAGTCTCCTTGCCTCCTGGGTATTCAATATCTCAGCATCCACAGTACTAACCCCAAAGTACTGGCAGAAGAAGAGATACTGGCAAGAGTGCGTATGTCCTGGTCTTAACATGAATTTGTTGGAAACAGAATTCTTTTTTTATATCTTACTTGCTACCTTCCATTTTCATGCCCCAGCAAAGAAAATTCCAGTCCAAACATACCAGAAACGCTTACACTTACAGAATCAAAAAATACTCATGCAAAGAAAGCTATATATGGTTTTTTCATTATGTGTTTTCCTACCCTAATCAAAACAAAACAAGACAACAAATTAAGAGGGGATTATTTTAAAAACAGACTATTCTTGGACAGAATAGACATTTAGGGATTACTTCATTAAAAATTAATCACACTGAAAATGAATATAGGTATGTATATGTATGCTGTACACCAGAAATTGATACAACATTGTAAACTGACTACATTTCAATAAAAAAAAATTAATGACACTGTTAGGTTTATTTTTGTCAAATAACTTAAGATGTACGCACTCACCAGAAATACCAATAAACGAATACAAGCTCATGGGCATAAAGCAATGCAGATGTGACGGATGCACTGAGTCTAGAGATTTCAGTTCTTTAAATTTTCATAATACTTTTAGAATGGGAATAGTCATTTGGCCTCTACTGAAAAAATCTGAAAAATCATAAATTTTATAAATGCTGTATTTGTTGACTGTGAGGATGTTCTTGAGATTCAGAAACAATGGGAAGCATAAAAGAAAATAAAAATGGATGCTATGTGCTAGAATTCTCCGTGTCAGTATGAGCATGATAAATGAATTCCTGGAAAGATAAGTTCCTTCCTGTGTTTCTTCTATCCTTTCCACAGGGGCCCTGGGAATTATCGCGGGAATACAGCACTCAAACTTACAAAGTGAGCTTTTGTTTCCACAATTACCCAGAATGAATCATATCCTTGATCCATGGCCCCTGTTATTGGGTCACAAACTGCAAAATGGGTTTTGCCTTACATTTCCTCCCCTTTTCAGTGTATTTCGCAGTGGGTGGGGGACAATACAATAGGTATTCACCACCTTCTTGCCCCATGAAGGACTGGAGAAGAAACAGGGAGCTACAAACCTGGCAAGATACTTCCTGAAGGACTGGCTTGGCATCACACAAGGTAAGACTTATTCTGAGGAGCTTGTACCACTGAATCATTTCTCTCCATTCATCAAATAATAAGGCCACCCGAACCATCATAAGATTAATGTAATTGAACTTAATTTTTCAAATATTATCAGACTTCTGTTTTGGAGATGAGCAGATTAAAATACTTTCTATCAGAATGCAGAACTAATGGAGGCTCATATCATGTTATGATATAAATACATCTGAAAGGGAAGGAGCCTCAAATATAATTCACCAGAAAATGTTCCATTTGATAAATTCAAAATATTAAAACAAAAAATATTTTAGCCATTATGCTTTAAAGCATATAAAGCTATAAAGCAAAAAAAAAAAAAAAAAAAGATCTTCCTTTGTACACTTACATTTAACTTTCTTTTCACAAACTTTATTAAGGTTGTGGTTTCCAACAAATTATTTACAAAATGAAGACAGCCAGTAAAGTCTTCTTTAAAGAACTAAGAGAAGGTAAGATGATTTTCTGGCACTCAAAAACTTCATTAGCGATTTTAGTAACACATAAAAGGCATTCGCAATTATCCAGGTACTGTTCGTATAAGGAGACTTCCGTGAAGTGCAGGAAGTAAATAGAAATACTTAAAGGAGCTATTTTTGAAGCATGTGTTTTCATATGTATATTGTAGAGCACCAACCAGACAGATGCAAAACACAAAGTGACATTTCCTAACAACTTGGAGTACTGAATCTTGGACGTGGCTTGAGAACTTCTGGCTACCAAGTTTAATAAAAGTAAAAACTTATTGTTTTGGGAGAGCAAAGTATCTCATATACAGCCTTCCCAGGAGGGAGTTTCTCACAGAGTGGTTGGGTCAACCAGTCTTTGGCATTTGGCACACCTTCCTGGACACTGACTGTGCCATCATGCCCGGAGTGGGGAGGTTATTCTCAGTATTCATCCTCAGGCATGAAGAGTCTTTTGAATTTCTGACCCCTGGATAGGTAAGGAAATAGAAAACACAGTTCTTTTACCATCTTTCATTATTCGACAATTCAAGACATGTGAAGACCTTCTGCTTCCAATTCGGATGAAGAAAGATACAAATGACCACTCTCATAGAAACAAGAAAAACTGAGACAAAATCATTACCATTCTTTTCTGGGAAACGTCTAGTGTGTGCAAAAGAGCTCTGATGGGTTCTAGAGAGAAACAGGCATCAAATTTATGAGCAAAGAGATGTGGCAACATTCATACCAACGGTGAGTGCTTGGTCTGAGTACACAACTTCTATTGACAGACTTCTCAGGGATAAGGAGAAATCAGTCAAACATCATATGAAAATGTAGGCTTACAGGACAGAATGAAATTTAGACACAAAAGCAAATTGCTTGGTTTGATAATTCTCCCTCGATCTCCATATTTGCTATGGAAGAGGCAGTGGAGAAGGCGCTGGTTAGTAAAGTGAAATCTCATATTCCCACATATTCTTGTGGTGCTTGCATTCTGAGACATTATCAGAGTTAAGTCCAAACGTGAATCAAAAATATAGAAAACTGCAGACCACCCAGTCCCAGATCAAATACAGATAAGATTTTTTTAAAGGCGGCATAGACACAGGCTGGGGGCGCACTAATCTTAGATGAATCCAATCTAATTAGAGATTCAGCTCAGCACCAGTTCAGCTTAATTTTGGGAAGATTCTGATCAGTCCATTAAGTAAATACAAAATAAAATAAAGTGCTTCTAGAGGAAAATAAATTCAAAATGTTTATATTTTAGATTTTTTTTAACACTGCGTCTAGAATTCTATTACAAGACATGCCAAAAAGCAGGGGGGAAAATAATAATGAAGTAAAAACATAGTTTACGAATGTAGACCAACAGATGACTAAGTCATTAAAATTAGCAGATAAAGATTTTTAAATAACGATTATAATTATGTTGAAGAATTTAAGGGAAAAGGCAAACATAATGGTGAAGAGATGGGCTTTTCAGGAAAGAAACAGAAACTCCAAAGAGGAAACGAATGAAATTCTACAATGGAAAAAATACAGCATCTGAAATCAATTCACTAGATGGACCAAGTAGAATATCCTTCACTATACAAGAAAGGATCATTGAACTTGAAGACAGGTTAATAGAAATTATTCACTCTGAAGAAGGGAAAGAAGTTTGGGAGAAACAAAAGAACACAGCATCAACAATTTGTGAGATAACAAGTGGTCTTACATACCTGCAGTTAGATTCCCAGAAAAGAGTCCCAGAGACAAACAATGGAATGGGACAAATATGTGAAGAAATAACAGCCAAAACTTTTCAAATTTTATTTTAAAAAAGTCATCCCACAGATCAAAGAAGTTCAACAAGTTTTGAGAAAGATAAATACAAAGAATACCACACCTACTCACATCATAGTCAGATTTCTGAAAACTAAAGGTAAATAAAAAAATCTTAAAAGCAGCTGGGGTAGGGAGGAGACACATTACATGCCGAAAAGCAGTAATAAGAATGAGGACTTAATTTTCATCAGAAGCAATGCAAGGCGACATTTTAGTTATACGGGATTTTTCACTAAATATAAAATACTAGGATGACCTTTTCTTCTCCTCCCCTCAGTACTTTGGGATGTTGTTCAACCCTAATAAATAAAAGTGAAATAAAGACAATTTTAGATAGTTGAAAAATGAGAAAATTATCCAGCAAAATTGAGTTACACAAAATGCTAAAGGAAATTCTTCAGGCTGAAGGGAAATGATACTAGATGGAAATTTACATCTACAGAATTTAGATCCAAATAAGGAAAAATACTAACGACATATGTATAAGTACAATATGAAAAAACAGCCCAAAGGATGGAGAGGAAGTAAATAGAAGTATACTGTTACCAGGTCTTTATGCTACGTGAAGTAGCATAATATTTATTGAAGGTAGACTGTGATAAGTTAGGGATAAAAACTGTCATCCTTGAGCTTCTCTGTCCAATATGGTACTCGCTGGCCACGTGGGGCTATTTAAATTAATTAAAATTAAATAAAATTTAAAATTCAATTTGTTAGTAGCACCAGTCACATTTCAAAGGCTCAGTAACCACAAATGGCTAAAGTTATCAGATTGGAGAATACAGAAACACCATCTCTAGAAGGACCTCCAAATTTCCCTTGACTTTAAGACCCACTTAAAAGAAACATGGACATATTCATTTGTGGTTTGATTAGGTAAAACACTTCCCTTCTATTGGTCTCAGTTTCCTTAAATGTAAAATGGTAGTCAGACTAGATAATTTTTAGCGTCCCTTCTGGCTCTAAAATATTAGGGCTCAATGACTCTATAAAATCTTAATGCCTCTTTTTCTCTATGGAGCATTTAAGCAAACTAGAGCACAAGGGCCAAATCAGACCCACAGATGTACTCCACCCTCCTCCCCACCCCCAAAAGAAAATGTTGAAAAAAGAACAAATAAACTTAATGCTTTTAAGTGGGTCATATACTCTCAGAATGCCCTACAACTGGTCTACCACTGGACTGGTTCACGTAGTAGCCTGCTGGCCTCTGAGGACATTTGCATTAACTACGTAGTATGAAATATTTACAAGCACTTTGATGATGACATTACTACAGAAATAACCATATACTCATCAATTGAAGGTAAACTTATGCATTCTGAATAGTAATATAGCAAAAGAGTGTACAGGTTGGTTTCTTTCTTTCTCCTTCTCTCTTTCTCTTTTTCTTTCTTTCTTTCTTTTTAAAAGCAATTATGACTTAACACTGCCTCCTCAGCTGGTGAGTATGTATTCTATTTTGCTTTAGGATGCTCAAATCTATCATTAAGCAATTAAAAAAATCATCAGCACTACTTTCATCAAAGTCACAGTAGCAGAACCTCCCCTTAGTTACCTGGTTTGCTGCAGATAAACACTATTCCCAGAGCCCTCAGACATCAGTCAGTGAAGCTGTGCTACCAATAATGATGCTCTGGAATGAGCAGGTACTATGTAAACTGAGGTTGTTAAACAAAAGGAACCATGTTAATTACAGCTCCATTCAGGAATGAGAATGACTCTGTTCTACTCTATGAAACAAGACCAGAGCGCCAGGAAGGACATCCCTTTTTCACAATTCAATAAAGAATGTTAAAGCCAGGAGATGAAGAAGCAGAAAACCTGAATGGGCAAAACTGTCAAAACACATTCCAAAGGCTCACTTGTGGAATTTACCAAACATGTATTTACTTAGCAGACAAGGGAGACGGGTCCAGCATCACCCAGATCTCTGGGTTGAATGAATGACTCATTCTAAAAAAACAAAAAGGGCTGTAAACTATTGACAAGTGATTAGAAAGTAATTGGAAAGCCTTTTTGCAATCATTATGGTCAGAGTTAATCACTACCCGAACTCTTTGTGAACTATACACATTTCCATCACTGAATGTATAACATTCTAATTATCTGCTATTCAGAAGTCACTGTTGGGTGGACTGCAGAATCTATGTGGCTGGCAAACATGTTTTGCTTTTGTGAAACACTATTTTAAACATTTCTGAGCTGGCTAGCAACAAAAAAACGTTTTAAACAGGATATTTTCTATAAAAAGCTGGACTTCTAGCTTCTTTTGAAATTTGGAATATAGACAATACCGGGTCCACATTTTTACATGGTAAGCACACACTGGAGCTGAGTTACAGCTGTCCTCTTTAATTAATTAATTTTTATTGAAGTATAGTTAGTTTATAATGTTGCATCAATTTCTGGTATACAGCATAATGTTTCAGTCATACATATCATACATGTATTCCTTTTCATATTCTTTTTCACTATAGGTTACTACAAGATATTGAATACAGTTCCCTGTGCTATACAGTTTGAACTCGTTTATCTATTTTATATATAGCAGTTAGTATCTGCAAATCTCAAACTCCCAATTTATATCTTCCCCACTCCCTTTTCCCCACTGGTAACCATAAGTTTGTTTTCTATGTCTGTGAGTCTGTTTCTGTTTTGTAAATAAGTTCATTTGTCTTTTCTTCTTTTTTTTATTTTAAGATTCCACATATAAGTGATATCACATGGTATTTTTCTTTCTCTTTCTGGCTTACTTCACTTAGAAATGATGATCTCCATGTCCATCCATGTTGCTGCAAATGGCATTATTTTATCCTTTTTATGGCTGAGTAGTATTCCATTGTATAAATAAATATATATGTATTTGTATAAATATTTGTATATATCTATCACAGCTCCTTTATCCAGTCATCTGCTGGTGGACATTTAGGTTGCTTCCATGTCCTGACTACTGTAAATGGCACTGCTGTGAATGGGGTGCAGGTGTCATAGCTGTCCCCTTTAGAAGAGCCAGGGCCTACCGAGGTTGCCATCTCCCTTCCTGATCTGCTTCACTCATTTATGTTCCTGCTTTGCTGCTGTGGGATCTGTTTGTGACTCCTTACTTATATATTCTTTCCTCCTCATTAGATTGTAAATGACTTTAAAGAGGAGGCCATTTCTCATTCCTCTCAGTATATGCTGCATTTTAAGAGGCAATGGATTACATATGCAGGTGCTCAGGAAATTTTTGTTCATGGGAACCACTGAGCTTGTCTTCTATAAATTTATAATGATAGAAGTACAGAGTTTTAGAAGGAATATGAGCCTCAAGAGTAATTGCACAGATGAGCAAACGAGGAGGGTGCAGGGGCTCAGGGGTAGAGATCAACCAGGTCACACTGCTAAATATGGACAGAGCTGCAACCAAGACCTAAGTTTCCCAACTCCTAAGTCAGAGATTTTTGCAGTCAAAATAATTAATTAATTTAAAATGTCCTTTAAAACGCATTACAATGTGGGTGACAAGGCATTCTAATCCTTCAGTACACATTTAGAATGTCAGTTTCCAAGAACGTGCCCAAGAAATTATTTGGGCAAGAGTAGGGCAGGAGACAGTCTTCACGTCCCCCCGACATCGTTCCTATGTAAGACTTACACCTCTCTATAGAGAAATATGCTGTGATTTCATGGTCTTGACTGGAACAACTTTCTGTCCTTTGCAAATTACACAAGCAGCAAAAAAAAAAAAAAGCCCTAGAAGTATTCTATTCTTACCCCGACCTTTCCACTTCAGTGTATTTATTAAAAAATAAGGGGCCAATTCTCATGTAGAATGGTAAAAATGCGCACCTCACTGACCCCTTTCTCCACTCTCCACGATGGCAAGTCAATCTGTTACTCAACAAATGAATCAGGTGAGGTGGGGAATTTAATATGTTTGAATTGATCATTGTTGATGTAAAAAGTAGGCAATCAGGAGCTGACATTTCATCCTCCCCCCCACTCTCTTTCACGCACGCACCCCCCACCAAAACACAGGTACGTACACACACACACACACACACACACACACACACACACACACACACAGAGTATAAAACATATTTACTTGGCTTGAGACCTCTATTCAGAGCTTAACAGGAGAACACTCAGTGTTTTGGAATGGAAACAGAGACAGATAAAATCAGAGAAATGCAACTGTCATCTACAAACACAAGATGACACTGGAATATTAGAATTTTTGGCCTCAACATTCCTTTCCTTTATATTTTCTTTTCTTGGTCTTAATTCTATTCTTAGTTTGAACTGAAGCTAGAAGGGATAGATGGCCTGAAGGATGAAACTGCTTCTCTCGTTTTGATTTGAATACGTGGCAAGAGATGCACGTCCATATATAAACACACAAGTAACAGACTCACATCACTTGGGATCTTCAGGTTTAAATACTAAAAATCACTGAAATCACACTGAGCTGATCAATATTTTCAAAGTTCATTTGTGTTGTGGCAGTTATTGTTCCTTCTTACGGAATATTTAAAAATATGTTAAAAATTTAATGTTCCATTGTATGGATAACATACCACATTTTGTGTACCCATTCATCCACTGATGGATATTTCCTACCCCTTGGCTATTGTGAATATAAAAACATCTATGTACAAGTACTTATTTAAATATCTGTTTCAATTTTTTTGCGTACATGCCTAGGAGTGGAATCGCTGGATCATATGGTAATTGTGTGTTTAACCTTCTGAGGAACTGCAAAGCTTGTTTTCCACACTGGCTACCATTTTGCATTCCCACCAGCAATGCAGGAAGGTTCCAGTTTCTCCTTGGCTAAATTTGCTATTTTTAATTCTAAAAATTATAACCATCCTAGTAGGTATGAAGTAATATCTCACTGTAGTTTTGGTTTGCATTTCCCTAATGACTGATGATGTTCAACATCTTTTCACATGCCTGTTGGTCATTTGTATATTTTCTTCAGAGAAATGTCTATTCTACTCCTTTGTCTATTTTTAAATTGGTTTGTCTTTTTGTTGTTGAGTTGTAAGAGTTCTTTATATATTCTAGATACTGAACTCTTATCAGAT
Source organism: Camelus ferus (assembly GCF_009834535.1). Classification (NCBI taxonomy): domain Eukaryota; kingdom Metazoa; phylum Chordata; class Mammalia; order Artiodactyla; family Camelidae; genus Camelus; species Camelus ferus. The sequence goes on from NC_045706.1 coordinate 16,310,776, forward strand.
ATGTAATGTGTAAATATATTCTTTCATTTTGTAAGTTGTCTTTTCACTCTCTTGTCAGTGTCTTTTGGTGTACAAAAGTTTTCAACTTAATTAAGTCCAATTTATCTATTTTCTCTTTTGTTGCTTGTACTTTTAGTGTCATGCTTAAGAATCCATTGCCAATTTTGGTCCATGAAGATTTACCCTTATATTTTCTTCTAAGAGTTTTTTAGTTTTATTTCTTACACGTAGGTCTTTGATCCATTTTGATTTGATTTTTGTTTATGGTGTAAGGTAGGAGGCATCACACATAATATTTTTAAAAAATTTGGGGGGGTAGGTAATTAGGTTTATTTATTTCTTTATTTCTGGAGGAGGTACTGGACCTTGTGTATGCTGAGCACTCACTCTACCACTGAGCTATATCTTCCCCCTGCACACAGTATTTTTGATTCACACAAAACATTTAAAATTCCTCTGGAGGGAGTTACTTTCTTCTTATACATCTTATACATTAAAAAAAAAAATCTAATTTCTACCCTAACTCAAGGCCTGGACCAATGTTCTCAGTGATTTATAAATTAAAATGTTATGTTTTAATGTAGTATTTTTTCATGTCTTGAACTTATGAGCACAATGAAAGCAGACATTCAAGAGGAGGGAGCATGGATTTATTGAATAAATGGAAAACAGAAAGTTACTGAGTTACTGAGTCTGATGAAACACAGGACAATGGGACAAGTGGAGAATAGGCCTTGAATATTAATGCTGCTGTATTAGAGCATTAAGAAACTCAAAGTTTTGACTAAAAAGATGATTGCCATTCAACATCAGGCAGGAAATCTGTGTTGGAAATTTAGAGGGGAAGACTGAGAAGGTGAGAAGAACGATATTAAAGGTGGCTTAGAATTAAAGAAGTGATTAAAACAAACTAGTGAATATAAGAAAAAAGAAACTGACTCACAGATACAGAAAACACACTAGTGATTACCAGTGGGGAGAGGGAAGGGGGGAGAAACAGGGTAGGGTTAGGGGGTTAAGAGGTACAAACTACTATGTGCAAAATAAATAAGCTACAAAGATATACTATACAACACAGGGAATATAGCCAATATTTTACAACAAATTATAAATAGAATATAACCTTTAAAATTGTGAATCACTATGTTGTACACCTGAAACATATAATATTGTACATCAACTATACCTCAATAAAATTTTTAAAAAAAATAAATGATTAAAGTTTGGAAATTAAAATTCAGAGGGATAAAGTAAGTCAGTTTCTTTAATTTTCCAACAAAATGTCACTCCTGCTATCCATCTGTCTAGTCCTGAGAGCAAAGTCAACAAATAGACGACATACTTACCACCGCTCTTAATCCCAAACACCTGGCAAGTATCATTAATCAATCACATGGCCCCTGAACACGCCTTGTAAGTAACCCTCTCCTATCAATGCTCCAGGCAATCAGCTCCAAACGATGCAGGTTGGCACAGGGGATAAGACATATCCTGGATCTACAGCTTTGGGAATTTTTTTCAAACTGACGGCAGAGAACACCCAATTTTCAGCTTTCAGCCAGTGCTCTCATTCTTGAATCTTCTGCCATTTATTTCCTTCCTGAATGAGATGACTGAAATGTGAAGGAGTTAGTCAGTGGCAAAGGTTCTTATCTGGTCATGTGCTTCTCTGTTTCTAGACCAGACACATTTATGAGACTTTTAATAAACAGGGTTGTGTAGACCTCATTTTGGCTGACTAATTTAGAATCCGTGGAAGTGGGGTCCAGACATGTATATTGTTAAAAATGTCTAGAAGTCATGCTAAACTCTTTGTTAAGAACTGATAGCCTTCGTTCTTCAACATTCTCTAGTGCTATACATCTGGCCCCAACAGAGAACTCTGCCCCTTTAACACTGGGTCTTTGGTGCTCATAAGATTTACTTAAGAAATTACAAAACAAGGAATATTTTGACAACATTTTAGTCAAGCTGATTTCAAGAATAGGATTCATCACATTTCTTCATTTGTCTTATTCAAAGACCACCACCACACTTCCTCTCTTTCTTGATTAAAAAAATTTTTTTTGACAGTACAGGAAATAATTCATTTTGTAGTATTGAACAATGCAAGCTATGCAATCCAGTATATTTTCTTCTTTGGGCTGAAGCTCTGGGTGAGTTTAATCCTTAATTGTTACAGCATTGCTCTAGAATCTCTTTATACATCGGCCCTGTCTCCCCCACCCCCAAGCCCACTCAAATCTTCCCTTTACTCTTCTTTAATTTTTTTTTAATTGAAGTATAGTTGGTTTACAATGTTGTATTAATTTCTGGTATACAGCATAGAGATATATATATATATAGACATTCTTTTTCATTATAGGTTATTATAAGAAATTGAATATGGTTCCCTGTGCTAAACAGTAGGAACTTGTTGTTTATCTATTTTATAAATAGTAGATACTATCTGCAAATCTCAGACTCCTAATTTATGCCTCCCCCACCCCTTTCCTCCCTGGTAACCGTAAGTTTTTTTTCTATGTCTGTGCGTCTGCTTCTGTTTTGTAAATAAGTTCATTTGTGCCATTTTCCCTTTACTTCTTGACTTCTGTCCTCTGTCCTGGGTTAATTTTTCTATTCTTGATATATCTACTGGATCTTTTATTGTAAAACACTTCTTTCTGTGGAAGTAGATGGGGCACAGATCGATCAATGAACAATAGTCAGTCGGATTGTTCAAACACAGATTCATGGACCCCACACCGCAGTGTCTACTTCAGTAGGTCTGGGGGGAGGTCCAAGCGGTTGCATTTCTAACAAAGTCCCAGATGCTGCTGATGCCACTGTTTCCCTGGGACGCTGCTTGGAGAACCGCTCCTCTAGAGTAGGATTTGGCAGACTGGGGCCCTTGGGCCAACCCAGCCTGGGGCTTGTTTCTGTAAACACAGTTTAACTGAAACATACACAAACGCTCACAAATAAGCCAGGGCAATCTACAGAGGACTCTGAAATCTAAGGGGGGGAATTTATACTATACCATGAAGCAGACAAAAAGACGGAGACAGTTAAAGCAAAAGAACCCTGCACTTTTGGACACTAACATTTTGAGAGATGGAAATGAATAGAACTCAAGACAAGGGAATTAGTGAACAAGTGGAGAAAAGTAGAATAAGAAAAGGATAGATTGTTTCATGATATATATATTCTAGCAGAGTTTTAAGGTGATCTGACCTTAGTGTTATTTTTTAACCTAAGATGTATGGGTGATAAGAGATCCAAACTGAGCCTAAAATATTGTTTTCCTAAAAAATAAAAGATCTCCTCTTGCAAAAAAATAATAATAAAAAAATAAATGATGAAGGGGCTAAAATTTCCTAATATTCATGCTGTTCTTCTGACATTAAAGAAAAGGCTAAATAAATATGGATTTTGATAATCTAGCTCATCAGATGGCAATGCTGGTCAATGTCAGGTGAAGGACAGGAAAGAATTATTCAATTCTGCAAACTGAAATATCAGTTTGACCTTAGAAGGACAGTACATAACCAACTGTGCACTTAAAGACTTCTCTCAGTTAAACTCCTAAAAAAATAGTTTACTATTGTTTGCCTTTCTTAGCAAGCACTAAGACGTTGGGAGTTTCTAAAATACAGAATAAAACAAAGCCACTATTGTTTCTAAATACAATAGAGAATTTATTAGACTTCATTGGCAAGGCTGTATATTGAACTTATTAGCATATTTCCAAGAAGCATGTTTAATTACATCTCAATAGGCTCCATTAGGGAACCCCTAAAATTGAGTCTTTTACCAAACTTCCGTGTAAGAGTATTAACAAGTTGAGATGGGACTTTTTTGAAGGAAAAAGGCACGTAGGCTTAAATTTTCGGTGATGAAAAAATGACTTCATTCATTCAATATATATCCAACAAAAGTTTACTGCTTACATTACAGGCTGGGTATAAAACACTGCAATGAATGTTTTCCTCCAGGGGAGGTTTTTTATTTTGGGCTACTATTTATTGACTGCTTACTTGTATGCCAGTCACTGTTCTAAGCCCTTGACAGATACTGCATTTAATCTTCACAACACCAGATGAAGTAGATTATTATTAACCCTTTCTAAAGACAAAGAATTTGAGGCTCAGAGAGGTTGGGTAATTTGCCCAAGGTTGGCCAGTATTCAAAACTCATGGCTGATTGATCCCCAAGCCAATGGTTATGGCCACTGGCACACATGGTGCTTCCACCAGCCCATAAATGGCCAACTTCATAGGAATTATGGCCAAACAATTTGGAGCAACACTTTAGATAAACACATAATGAAAAAGGAAGCTAGACATTTTATGAATTTTCCAATGTCATACATCAAATACAAGGATGAGGGTACCAGGCAAAATTTAAAAACTAAAAAATGACTCTACTTAAAAGAAAGAAAAGCAAGATGAGTTTTCTAAGGCCCAAGAACCTCACATATTCTGGGCTTACTTCCCAGGCCCAGCTGGCCTATTTGTCCAACTCTTTCCTCTACCTTTGACTTTAATTTATTATTTTTTTTTGAGGGGAACGGTAATTAGGTTCATTTATTTATTTATTTTTAGAGAAGGTACTGGGGATTGAACCCAGGACCTTGTGCATGATAGGCATTCCCTCTACCGCTTGAGCTATGCCCTCCCCCTACCTTTGACTTGAGTTCCCAGTTCCTCTCCAGGATTTCGTGCATTTTGGTTTTTGTGAGACATGCAGTGACTGCACACTTACTGAGACAATACTGACTGCCAGTGTAAAGACCACTCATTTCTGAGAACTGAAGTATCTCTGTGGTCTGTTTTCACTTCCTATCTACCTGCACTGCCTTGTGAATATCTACATGGTGTCTCTCACTGAAGGTAGAGTGGGGACAGGTTTTGATTTCACTGAGGGCTTGTCTATACTGAACTTCAGATGCTGTTCTAAGCAAGCCTTGACTCAGCCACAACTCCCAACCCCCTTCATGTTGTCTTTGAACAATATGAATTTGGTGTTTGTTTTTGGGTCCCCTCCCCACTTGAAGCAAAGAAATCCCCATCACTATAGAACTCTCAACATTCTACTATACTGCACTGTAAGCATCCTGTTAGGAGTCAGCACAATTTCTAAATGGTCAGAAATCAGAGGACTCTGCTCTTTTTCCATTCCTGGCTGAGGCCAATGTTCTGAGGAAGTTTCAGGAAATACACCAGACAATGACCCAATTGCTAACAATTTTCATCTGATAAAGCAGGAATGGCTAAAATAGACTTTTCCAACGTTCCATTTCAACCTTTTCTTTCTTAGAGGGACCATCATCCTTGGAAATGGAAAGTCCAAAGTCCACTCATGTTTTTTCCTTGATATACCATAAATGAACTCCGAAACAATTTGAAAAATTATTATTACTACCACTATTATTATTTTAATATGGACATCCATTTCATCACAAAGGGACTGGGACTGTTAACTATGAGAGTGGTTATTCCAATAAGAAAGATTATGCCAATATATTTTCTACACAATTTAGACACTGAGATATTACAGAACTATCTTGTCATAATTATAATCTCATCTAAAGCCATCCAACAGGCCACTTAAGCATAAAAGAAACTCTGAGGACAGGGCCGCTTCCCCATGTAAACTGCCTAGAGCCAAGGAGGACATCTTCCCAACCACAGCTGAACACCACAGATCCACTGGCCTTGAATGTTGCTTCTGCCACAGAGCAGTACTTAAAATTATGTTCCATAGGAAGAGAAAAAACAATCACCTCTTCAAATCAAAGAAAAGATTCACAAAACACAGACCAGGAAGAAGACTTATTTAATCTATCACAACAATTAGTCCTATAAACAAATGAGAGTATGAATCATAGGTTAGAAAGTCAAGCTAAGCAGAAATACAAGAAAATCTCTTCTTAATGTTAAGTCACATGTCAAGAAATACTAAAGGCAATTTTTAAGTTTGGAACTCTTCACTGGGAGGAGATATTTCTTGTGAAGGCAGATGACTCCTCTTCTTGTAGCCATATTCGGATTTACAGAGACAAGACCCGAAGAGGATCATAAGAAAGCACCTGAAACCTCTCCTAGTAGAGGACGTCTTTGTACATCTGTATCCTCCCCACTGGGTCCAGCATGTTGCAAAGCCCAGAGTTGGAACTTACTAAATATTACACATGATGTAATGTCATAAACCACCTTCAAATTATTGGTATCAGTTCAGTTTGGGGGACTGATATACCTTGAGAACCCAGATGATGCCAAAACGTAACGAAAGTTTTTTTTTTTTTTCATACCAACAGAAAGCTCAAGAAGCTGGTGAACAGCTCAGCAACGTAGAAACTAGCTGTGCAGAGCACTCTTTGAATACGAATTAGCAGTGGGTAATGGCAGCATATTTATGAGGTCTCTTGCCGGGTCCTTTCCTCCTGTGAATGCTGTATAATTCATTGCGCGCGCCCTGACCCCAGTGCGCTCCTGTTCTGACAAATCATACTTGATTAAGACAAATCTTTATTAGTTAGCTAGTCAACTTCCCCATTTATCACTGGCAAATCCCATTCTCCTATTCAGGTGCAGGAAAAGTGACTGAAACCTTAACAAAAACACACACCCAAACATCTAAATACAAATAAAAGATCTGTTATACTCAGCAAGTAATACCATGTGTCTCAAAGTCTTAATAGATGCTTAAACAAATTATTTAATAAGTATACATCATACACACTGACAAATTCAAGCCCACAATACATTTCACCTCGGCTGAGGAATTGTTAATTAGGAATTTTTATCTCCTACTGAAGTCTTGTTTGAAAGCAAAACGCCATATTTTAAAGCCGTATTACAAAGTTAGAAGCTCAAAATACTGGGGGAAAAAAAAAGACTACAGAGTAGAAAGACTGTTTAAAGCTCCTATCAAGAGAATAACAATACCAAACCCTTTAAAAAGTGAGAGAATAAGGCAGAATGAATTCGAAATTATTCTTGATTCTACAGTACCATAGGAAAATGCATCTCTTTTTGAACCATCTGCAAAGTTTTCATGAACTTCAATGTTGGTTTACCCTAAAGACGATTTAACGTATGTATAGGGGATGATACTCATTGCAGAGGCTGGTGCACTGAGCCTTTGTGCACCAGGACTGTTCTCAGAAAGCTGACTATGAAGCCATCAGTAATAAAGAAGCAGGCTATGTCCTAAGCTTGCTACTGAATATCATAAAAGCATCTTCTGACAATTTTCAAAAATTCTCTAGTTTCATGGAGATAGAAGTTGGCACAAACTATTAGCTCTCTTTCCTTAGCGAGAGTATGAAAGAGAGAGAGAGACAGTAAAACAAAATGAGAATGAAGAGGGTTTGAGCTGACTTTCATATCCCATATTTTTACTCTTAAACCCTGATTTCCAATGGAGGAGGAAATATTTTTACCTTTTTCCTAAGAAGCTACCACATCAATTCAGATGCATAATCAATGTGTAATTTCTACAGATTATCTCATTGTTCCCTTTAAAAACAATGCAAAGACAATGCGTAATATAGGAATTATTCTTCAAAAAATTTTTAAGTGAGACCCTAAACATTCTGCACTAATTATAAACAAATCTGTATATAACTTACGGGGGGGAGCCCACTTTTAGTCTCGACAACTTCAATGAAATGCCAGTTAACACTATATAGTACACATAGCATATTTTACCTTATTGATATCCTTTAAGTGTTAAATGGAAAGTAACATTCAAAATCATTTTGCATGTTGGGGCTGTTTTATATTTGCCCAAATCTCCCATTTAGAAAATGTGGATACATCTTGAGAAATGAGGTCTGAGCTTGGTATGAGAGACTTCAAAAGAACACCTAGTGCGGTGGGAAATAGTGTGTTGATGATTTTATAAGCAGACTTACTCTGATTATATCTATGGATTCAGAGAGGATCACACCTAAACAATCCCTCCTCACTCCACAGGTCTTTCATCACGATCTCAAAGCACTGAACAAACATTCCCAAAGTGAAAATTGCCATGGTTCCTTTGGAGAACCTTTATTTCATTTGGGGATGGGCTGTAGAGTTAAGTAGTTTACAGCAGGCCCAGGGAAGTAAAGGAAATGTTTTGCAGTCACTTTCACTTGTCCATGAGTTCTCTATTCATTTTTCTTGGAAAACCTGGCCAAAATAAACTCTCCCAGAAAGGTTAAACAATTTGCCCATGGAGACAAATTTTCTATCAGAGGTAGGATTAGAATTTGATTCAATAAACATTATTGAGGGCCAAGTATGTAGCAGGCACTGTAGCTATAAAGAAGAATAAAGCACGCTCCCCACATGTAGCAGCTCATAGTTGAGTGGGGTAGAATGATGTGAAAATCACCATCGTTACAACAAAGCATAAAACGTACAAGTTCGACATAGAGAAATGTGCCAAATGCGTTGGAGAAATGTACAAACACGGTACTCTCCACTGATTTGTTCATTAATTTGGCAGGTCCCCAAGAATCCACATGCCATAATTTCCATCCTAGGCTTCTTGCCATGTACTCCCCTCATCCCCCACCCCCATAATCATCTGCCTCACAGTGATGTGGCTAACTTTTGACATAACTTAAAAACTGAGTGTTCACTGGCAACCGAACCATTAACTGATACTCTACTGTGCAACTCACATGACTTTTCAAATCTTAGAAGACAAAGGTAAGGACCTATGGAAACAATGATTCTTAATTTCTGTAGCTCTAGAATGGTCATAATACTGACCTGAACTGTAAACAATAAATACTTAAGACAATGAGATGATGGGCAGTTGGATAATCAACAAGAAAGGTTTTACTTGGAGCAGTATTTGCTGGTAAAGGTTGAAAAGCATCTGGTCCAGCTATTCCTACTTACAAAGGTGTAACATCCAGTGGCACACAAGTCAAACTAGAAGAAGAGATAGTTTTCTACTCTGCCCAACCACTTCCCAGCTCTGGCATCAGGTAACCAAGAAGAATATATTACTACTTATTGTTTCTTTCCTTACATAATGTCTGGCACATAATAGGTCTTTAATACAGACTTCCTGGATGGATGGATTGATGGATGGATGGACGGCGGATGGATAAATAAATAGTGGGAAGATCCAGAGAAAAAGGAATGTAAAGAAAAGTAAAAGAGGAGACCATTAAAAGTAAGAAAGGCTAAAAGGGCAAAGGGAAAGAGACTTATTTAGAGAGCTAGACACTGATCAACAGAACTCTAGAGTCGGCAGAGATTTAGAAGTTACTTATTCCACATAGGGGTTGGATTAGATGATCTGGAGAAAAACAATTTTCCTAAATGGCATATCAGGCAGAGCTTGGGTTAGAATCCAGTCTTGTCAACTTTTCATTCCATATCCTATGTAACACATAATACACAAGCAGTAAGTTCAAGACCATGTAATCAGTGTGGACTCCTTCTTTTTAGAGTCAATGAATGGCCCTAGGGCATGGCTCCTTAAAATAGCCCTATCACTCCTGCAATCATGGATGAAATGCTTGGGAGGCAGATTTCCACCAAGAAGAATCTCACACAGCACTGGTCTAATTTCATCATTTTAGTGATGATATCTGAAACTAGTCAGAAATACCAAATATATACCCATTTATATACCCTGTAATGAATAACTGGGTCAAGACTGGTGGCAGAGGGGAGAGGACATGTATTTTTCCTTCACAGTTCACTTATTTAGATCTTTTTTAATTTGAGGAGAATAATTCAAATAGGTTACATACTCAGCTATTGTAAACCGATTACTCATTCATCCAACAAATATTTACTGAGTGCTTACTATGTACACCAGGCATGGGAATAAAAACACAAATTTGGCATCAGACAACCACAATGAGCAATTAAGAAAATAATAGCTCCTTGAGAGTGAAAGTTAAAAACACTTAATATTAAAAAATTCACTCGATGAGCAATTTGACGTTACTTCCTCATCTACATATTTTAATGGAATATTTTCACACAATGAGGGCCTTCAACTTGCAAACACATTCCTAGAAAGCAAAATAAATATCAAGCAATTCTACTGTTTTGTTGCTGTCTTTAACTACTACAGAAACGAAACTCGTCCTCACCACGGTATAATTTTGCCATTGTGTTTAAGGTTGGTTAAGTCAGTATAATCAGATATTCTAATGCAAACACTCGATGGAGAAACCCAATTCTCCAGCAAATTTTCAGAATGTGTTAAAATTGATGTCAATGTCTCAGTAATTTCGCCGTTTAAAAAACAGTTAGAAATGTAATGACTACACTACACTTGATTAAAGCATTTACAGCTCTAATCAAAAACTGACAGCAAGATCAAAGATGTTAACTTAAATCTCTCTTCTAATTATGTTTAAAATGCCACACCTCAGGCCTGTCTCTCCTCTTCTTTTTCAAACCAAATTCTGCTTAAGAAAGATCTAACACTTCTTAACAGTTCATTATCCAATAAAACTATTCAAAGCTTAAAAGCAATCTACACAATTAGTCAGGACCTCAGGGAGTCCACCGGTAGTCTTTATTACAGGACTTCATATTAAAACACCTTAATTATATTTGTCAAATGGATTTCATTAAAACCCATCGTCACTTTAATTTTCATATTTTGACAGTGCTGGCATAGGCATTATTACCACCTGCCAGGCTAGGAACTACAACAAAATTGTCAAATTCCTTCAAATCCTAAGCAGTTTCTTTTGTACCTGACTGATCGTTTTCCGCGTATGGCGAAACTATCACAATCAGGGGAATTAAGATACCCCTACTTAAATTCTACTCTGAATATATATGTTTCTTGCAGGTGCAGGAAAAACAAACTACATCCGTGCTGGGTTGCCAGGTGCACTTTGCAGAGAGGGTGATGCACATACTTTGCAGTGTATCTGAATAGCAAAGCCGAGACATCAAACAGAATGCACTATGATTCAATCACATCACAACCATCAGGACTTGAAAGCCAGGACTTTTTTTTCTTTTCTTTTTCTTTTTTTTTTTTACCTCCTATTCATTATGCTGCCATATTTTATAAAATATACGGTGTTTCTGGCCATTCACTTGAGATTTGATTGTATTTTCATTTGCCACTGCGATTTAGATTATTGAAATAGCAAATGGAAAAAATACATACCTGCCTTTCTTTCCAGCTATGCAATGTTCAATGTCAACAGTGATGCAATGTTTATAGCACTTTCCTGATTCAGTTAGTTACGCAACTTTAGGAAAATGGAGGTGTATACACTAATAAGAAAAGCATTTTTGTCTGCTTTTCTCTTGATTTTCTAAGACTTGGGCAGCATATGCAACACAGAAAGAGAATTCCTCTGATTCTCCCTTTAGATTGTAGCATATAAAATTCTATTTTTCAAGTGTCTAAGATAGAACAGGAATAGCAAAAAAGGAGAGACTTTTCTTTTTGTTTTAACCTAACAGACTCATAAGATATAACAAAGGAGAGAGGTTTCTGGCCTATGTCTAACACACTTCAGGGGTTTGTATAATGGTCTCAGGAGTAATAATCACCTTGCTTTATGAATACTTTACATCACAGTAAATGTTCTCAGATTATTTTGAGTAAAACAGAACTTTTAAAGATTTACTTACAAAATCATGAGACATTAAAAAAATTATAAATGATCACTGACTTACATGTCTTAAAATGTAATAGAATTGAAATAGAAAACATGCTCTGAGAATTATACATAAGGAAAATGCATTTAAATACAGTTCCCATGTCACCACTGCCTAGAAGCCTTTCATGATCAACTTGGCTGGCAATGTTTCTCCCTCCTCTTTGAGTCGGATCAATTCACTGTCTGAACCACCATGATGGCACATATCCCAAGGCTTAGCATTTTGCTCTTCTATGCCTGACACTGTGCACACAATGTATGTTTATGAAGAATGACTAAGCATACTCACGCACATCTCCCCTACCAGACTTCAGGCCACTCCCTCATGGCAGGGAATCAGTCTGACACATTATTCACTTAACCTCCATACCGTGCGTCTTACCGGGTAGTCATCTGGCCTAACTCCGTCCCCACACATCTGTATAGATACATAGATATACAGAGACACAGAGAGAGGTATGTAGATAGTACGTTTATGAGTGTGTGTTCACGAGCCAATATTTGGAATTCTGCTGAATACAAAATTTATGGAAAAGCTCCAATTTGCCTATGTCAAAAAACATAACAATCATCAACTCCTTTTAAATGTGTATCAAATGTCACATTACTCTTGAACTATGATTCCTTCCCATTTGTTCCTCTCTCCCCTGTTGACTCTTCAGTGACTCTGCTTGGGATGGCTGATAACTGATGAAACCGATGCAGCAGAGAGGAGCACAACTCAGACGTTCTGCAGTGGGAATCAGAATTCTTTTCCCAAGAGCTTCTCAGCTCCTCAAAAATACTTCCCATTGCAACCAGTCAATAATTTATTTGAAGCTAATATTATTAATAATCACAGAACACATGGATTTTTTTTTTCCATTTGGGAAAAAAAAAAAAAACTGGAACAATCTGCTATTTTAGAAATGTTCCTAGAGGGACACTTCAAAAATGAGGCCAGATGTGATCCACATTCTGCAATATTTGAAGTTTATTTGATATAAATAGAGGCCTACAGAAACCCTGCTGACACAAAAGTCACCAGGCACATATAAGTTTATGAATATTGCATTTATTATATTTTAAATGCAATACATGTCAACTTGGTACTCCAAGAATGACTTTGGTTATTTGAGAATCGTTCTGCCTTAACACCATGCTATTAATTTCTGCTCAATGACACCCTGCCTCTGGTCATTCACAAAGGCTAGCACAGTTCCTGTCTTTTTGTTGTCCATTTGAGTTCAAAGGGGTACAAGCACAGGAGTTAACCGAAAACTCTACATGGTTTATACAATGGATTAACACAGGGATGTGTCAAATGAGGTTTATAAAAGTAAGCACTTTGGACAGCACATAAAATACAACTGGATGTTTGGGTAATCTAGGGCTTCCACTGAAAAGGGATGATTAGGAAATGGGGAAGGAGCATCTGGAGGAGATAGGGGTGCTGAAGGTAGTGGACAGAGAAGATCGTTAAAGGGAGACCACCTGCAAGGGGGGCTTTGGTACCGAGGCTGGCACCCTCGCCCGCTGCAAGGATCTGGAAATCTGCCTGGGACTGTGCCCACACCATAAGGACTGCCACCTCTATTTTTTGCTAAGGTTCCTCTCTGGAACTCACATGATCATGCACACCATCACTTGATGGCTTGCTACGGCCGCTGCAGGTTTCTCCAGATCCCCCAGTTTCTGAGCTCCTAAGTACTGGTGGGAGGCCTTCACCTTTCTGCATTGGGCAAAACAAGGAAAGCGGCTATTCTTTTTCTCTTATCAACAGTAAGCTTGGTGTGTTTGAGGAATGGGGTAGTAGGGAGGTCATGTGGGACATATGGGATCACGAGAGACTGCAGGAGGACTGGAAGGAGAGTTGCAAAGGCTTTCGAACAGCATGATCAGAGAGAGAGCCTGAAGTGCCCAACTGACAGCTCCACAAGCCTGCCCAGATACTGCTTTTTGCAACAGGAGAAAATCCGTGACTCTTCCTCTTCTCCCCCTCTCCTTTTACAATGATTACCTGGAAAAAATGCTATTGCCTTTTCTGTAATAGTCACAAGACAACAAAACAATATTTACTATTCTTTTGAAGTTATACAAAAACAGCCAACAAGAACATGTCTGAATGTCCGCTGTTGGCTAGAAACTGAGAGGCGGGCCTTCACATTGAATAATTTGGATGCTAAACCAACATCTTCCTGGAGCCCAGACAGTAAATGACACCAAGATCTGTTTCTGGACTGAACCCTGTATTTTGTATTCAGACTACCCTCAGGGCTACTACTCTCTTAGACACAAAAGAATACTGTTTCTCTTTAAATAAACCAAGGACTGCCTAATTCAATAGTTACTAACTGATGGGGCCCATATTAAAATGTCTTAGCTATATTTTCCTATGGAGACTCAACACTGGAGCCATTAAAACAGTACACTAATAAGGGCAAACAAATCACTTATGAAATAGAACAACCTGGTCCCCTTAAATATTTACCTATAGAAGCCAGAGAGTGAGTGTGTGTGTGTGTGTGTGTGTGTGTGTTCTTGGAGTGCTGAGATCCTCCTTACCCACCTCCAGGCTCTGCAAGGCCTGATCCTCAAAGGAGCTGGTCCACTGGTTCTCCATCAGAGGCGGGAGAGACAGGGGAAGAGGGGAATAGGAGCAAGCTATGGGCAAAATAAGATTTTAGTCAGACTCAAAGGCTGACTGCTATGATTTCTGATAGACAGGGAAGTTTCTGCTTAATTTTTTTTCTCATTCCCATGTTTCATTCCTAAAACAGTAGGGTTTTTGCTTCACAGGTTGATAATATTTTCCTAGTATTGGTAGAGGTTGCAATTAAAAGACATCCTAAAATGACATCTTTAGCATCTCTGCAGTCTTTTTACAATATAAACACAAAATAAGTGGATTTTAATATGATATATTTTTAATGAGTATTAAAAATAAAAACTACTTAAGAGATAGTCTCATAGTCTATGAACTTAATTCTTGGGTAAAGAAAAAATAATTTCATCTTCTAACTCTTCAATGGCCCCAGCTGAAGGTGGAAGGCAATGATTATTCCTGATTTCCTGGTGAAGAAAAGTTGCACAAAGGAGTCAAATTACTTTTCTACTGTCCTAAGTGAGGAAAAGAATCAGGAAGTGACACTTTGTCTTCTTGTCTATGTTTTAGTCCCCAAAGCAGAAAACTTTGGAAATCCATGCAGTTTCTGGAAATTTGTTAGGCTTTTTAGCCTTTCAACTGAGAGTCAAGGAGGAGTTCAAACAAACCTTTCTTTTAATAGCAAAAACAAAGTATTAAACTAAACTGACCTCTGTTTTTTTACAAAAATTCCCATAGTCTGTATATCCATTTCCAATGTCAACTCAGAGGTAAATAGCATTGCTGCCAGGTCTTCAGACTGTTTTCAGGCAGTTCTAGGGCTCTTAAGTCAAAAAAGTCACAGAATGTGAGCTCTAAAACATTTCACTGAATAAGGTAGTTTTTTGCATGTGTATTATTCTTTAATTTCATTAACAAGTCAGTCATGTAGCTTCTAGGTATGAGTATGACAAAATGACGATGTTCATGTGAGGAGGGAAATAAAAACATGTTCAAAGACCTACCCGTTTTGAAATTTTTAAAACATCACTGTTATAGAATAACTATCCAATTAGCAATTGGCTGTGTGATTCATCAACAGAATAAACATCAGAAAATCAAAGTCTCCTGTAAGTCCAAAACTCAGTACTTAAATAATATTTTGCTTTTTATAATCATGTCAACTTTGATTATGCATTTTTAATTGTCAATGAAATTTGCTAATGAAAAGGGAAAGCCTTAATTGAAATGCTTGTAAAATCCTCTTACTCGGAGAGTTTGTGTGAGTTGATTAATTAAGACTTTCACAGTTTTCATATTGATTGTCTTTGTGATTCTGAACTTCCTGTCTGTTGCTTACGTGCAGAGTGAAAGTAAGAAATCACGGATGTAACAAGATGTAGGATTTCTCAACACAGGTTTTCACTTTGATAAAATGAGCGATTCCTCCCCCTTCTTTTCTGGAGTATTTCTCTGTTAGCTATTTCGTAGAAAGAGACAGGCTTTTAAATGCTGATACTTTTTGCCTCAATGTCATAATTCCATCAAATGTTTTGGAGATAAAATCTCCTATATCTAGTGTAGTTTTTATTTATTGTATCGAACAATTTAAAAACAGAACTGGAAACATATGAATAAGCTTGTTTTGCTAGGACTAAGGTAAAAGGAAATGTTAGTATTTTTATTCTAGATCTCCGTAGCAGAAAACATTAAAGAAATAGGAATTTTCTGCCTACATTTGAGAGTTGGAGTCCATTGGTGATATGATTTTCCAATGGTCCTGAGAAAGAAAAGCTTAAAATATGGAGGTCTCAATGTACTTAACAATAAGCTAAATATATATAATATCCCTACAGTATCACTGAAAAGTGATTTAGGGAATTTATGAAGCATTTCAAAATAATGAAAATAAAATTGTCTTTAGTATCTTTGATAAAACTTTCCTCTTCCTACTAAATATTTAGGAGGGTGCTATAAGATAAAAATAACTAAATACTGCAGATGTTGCTATAAGGTAAAATAATGAAAATTTTAGGATGTCATTATAAGACAAACTTAAAAATTTTCTAGTTTGTTTGTTTAGGAATTTTCCCTCTATAGCAAGACAAGATACTTCTCTATTCCTTTGAACATTTCAGCATATTTGTCCAGCATTATTTTTTCATTCTCTTTTATCCCCGGGGCTCTCAATGTTTAAATAGCTCCCTCCCATGTAAAGCTTTGCACCGGTATCGATCAGCCTAGGCTGGAAGTTACTATGAGGCATTTTCAATAATCAGCCCAGCTGTTCAGAGAGCTGCTGGAATATAACCCTTAGGTAAACAGCATAATACACTGAGAACTCTCTCCAACAACCAGCCCTTCTCAGCAATCTCAAAGATTGCTATTAATGCTTCACTAAACAAAGAACTTAATTCTGATTTTTAGCAATGGAGACTAAAGGGTAATTCAAACAAATCCCATCTTTGATTCACATATGTATAAACTATAAGGGGGTCCCCCCGCCCACATGCTTACATATCTGATTAATTCAAAAGCATGTATGTCAAGTAAACCACGTTTACAGAACCAAAAAGCAACTATATGCAAGGCAATTTTTTTTGTATTACCGTTTTACTCCTTAATCCTCACATTCAGATTTAAGTTTATTCACTTAGATCTTTTAGGTCAATTATATTATCTACCTTGATATAACATACAGCAAAGTAACAAAGGTGCAATTACTTACTGAAAAATTTACATTACTTTTTAATTCCCTTTCTTTTAAGAGTTAAATGCTAAAGAAAAAGAGAGACTTTCCCATAGCACTCCTAATTATGATTTCCTGCTGACATGCAACAAGGGAACGTTAAAAGAAGCACCAAAAAAATAGACACTATATATAAAGTATAATGTAAAAATAGTGTTAGGTAGCCATGCAGTGAAACCCATAATGTTCACACCCTTCAGTGGGTGAAGAATAAACATCATAAAAGTAAATAGCATTCCAAAATAGATGGTACCTATAAAATCTTGAGTTCCCAACTTTGTTTTGCTTTTAGAAAAAGGAAACAAAATCAAATAAATGTTAGGTATAAACAATTCCTAATGTTTCTACTGGAAGCATTCAAAAAGGCTTTCAGGTCATTATTTAAGTCAAATTAAACATATTTGTCTGGTTAAGGCTATTCTGAGAGGTAGTAAGTAGACAGGGGCCTCTAGGTTCTGAAAGAATAGACCAGTCTTCTGATAAATAAGAAATTTGAAATGTTTGCTCTGGTTTACGATCCACCCCAAATACCACATCCATGACAGTAAAGCAGAATGACATTTTTTTTTGTTTTTGGGTTTTTTTTTTTTTTTTGCTGATTTGTTTTGTATTGTTATGGTTGGTTGCTTTCTCTTTATCTTGAAAGAGAAACAATTGGTCTCTAGCATTTAATTTATACCTATACCGTGCCCTGTATAACTTGCCAAAGAATAAAAGCCATGGTCTCCGCCCCTGATGGAGTTTATAATCTATTTGAAAAGGTGGGACTCTTCCCCAAGCCCAACACACTGTCCAATGGCAGAAGAAAACTACTGAGTGATTACAGTAAGTACAAATAACAAAATTAAGTAATATTAATTGCAACTGTGTACCCCTATACAAAATCCTGATACCGAAAAAAAAAAATCAAATACATGAGTTGGTTAGCTCAAGATTTCTGGTCTATAAAATACCACCACATAAAGCTTTTACCACATTTAGAAGTAAGCAGTGAAAGACTTGGCCTTGACTTTGACAGCTATTCAGCTGTGACTGAATCTGCGCAGTCCGCCTACTGTGAGCTTCTCCCGTCTTCAGATCTTCCTCCCTCGCAGGCACCGCTTCCTTATCTCAGCCCCCAAGTGCTGGCAGTTCAAGTTCTCACCCTGTATTTCTTCCTCACATTCTCCAAATA
This sequence comes from Camelus ferus, assembly GCF_009834535.1. Classification (NCBI taxonomy): domain Eukaryota; kingdom Metazoa; phylum Chordata; class Mammalia; order Artiodactyla; family Camelidae; genus Camelus; species Camelus ferus. Next base: position 16,328,897 of record NC_045706.1, read on the forward strand.
ATCTCCTTTGAGACCCTCATTCATTTGTACGGTTTTAAAATTTCATTTCTGTTTCTATGCTTAATCTGTCTCCTAACCTATTCCAGCTTTTATTCCCTATTTCTTGTTACTTGCTGCCCATTCACCTTGTCTCTTCAGTTCCTTAAATTCAACAGGTATAATATCAAAACCGTCATCTTCTTGCTGTGAGCCTCTTCCCATCAGTGAAGGGGTAGGCTGATCAAGGGGGTCTCCCAGAACTGACACATAGCAATTCATTTGGAATCTTCCTTTATTTTGCTTCCCAATTTGAGCCAGTCATCAGGTCTTTTCAAATCTTCCTTTGAATATCTCTCATATTTGCTTCTTCTCTTCTGTTCCTGCTGTTATAACCTCTCACACAGACTACTGCCTCTTTCCTAACTCGCTGCCCTGTCCTCACTGTCTCCAAGCATCAATACATCTTGATTGTTTGGTCTTTTTAAACCACTAGTCTGGTCATGCTCAGAACCCTTTCATTGCTTACTTACCAAGTAAAATCCAAGCCCTAAGCCAGCATTCAGAATCTTTCAGAATTTAGCCTAACTACCCTTTCAGGCTTCTCTCTTAATTCTCTCTGGCAAAAAGTCTAGGCTCTATTCCAGGGTTTCTCAGCCTTGATATCTACTGATGTTTGGGGTAGATAACTCTTTGTTGGATGGAAGGGTCTGTCCCATGCATGGAAGGATGTTCAGTAGCACTCTGGTCTTTACGGACGAGATGCCAAGAGCGGCCCTTCTCCTCCTGTTGTGATAACCAAAAATGTCTCCAGACATTGCCAAGTGTCCCCTGGGGATCAAAACCAGCCCTGGCTGAGAACCACTGCTCTAGTCAGATGGAACTGGGGCACCTCTGAGCTCTTGCCCCTGTGGTCCACCGTCTGGGATGTCCCTTACAATCTACTTACTTACAGTCTAAATCATCGTTCATAGTTCAGCTAAAATGCTGTTTCTGCCCTGAATTCTTCTGCATTTGCCCCTGTCAAAAGAGATCTCTCTCTCCTCAAACTCCTAAGTATTTAGTCTTGCCTAAATTAATCCTCTCTAACAGAGTGAGAGCCGCTTGAAAGCAGGATCTGGGTCATCTTTTACTTCCTGCAGGTGGATAGCACAGTGCCTGGCTCTATTATGAATGAAGGTACCTCCAGCCCCAGCTTTCTAAACCTTGCAGTTTTCAGATAATGACAAGGCAGTAACAACTCTGGCAAATGTCCTTAAGAGCTTCTCTGATGCTTCTCTGCTTGCTTATTTCAAAGGGCAAGGAAAATACAGAGCAGATCTTGACCATTCAATTTAGGGTTCACCCCTAGAGAAACAAGCAGTCAGACTGTGAGGGAGGCACTAGGCACGGAGTGTAAGGTGATGGTAAACTTAATGCAAAGCAGACAAAACAGTGTAAGAAGGTTTAAATACCTTTTGGGACATATAACATATAAAAAAGTCATACGAAAGTTTACAATAAAGAGAAGAATGTGGAAGATGGAGGGTCAAAAAAGATAATTACATAGAAGGTTTTTAAATAGACTGTCTAATGGGGAAGTTGAGTGATTAAGACAAATAGCTCAAAAAAAAAAAAAAAAAAAAAAGACAAATAGCTTGACAAGCTACCTGGTCACAGGGACATAAATCTGAAAAAGCAGCAGATTCTCCAGACAGGAGAGAGATCACACTTATTTTTTAAAAGGGAGAAAACATGAAATTTGTATGTAGTTGCATGTGTGTGTGGGTGTGTGGGTGTGAGTGTGTGTGTGTGCGCGCAGTTATTGGGAGGGAATGGTATGCTATTGATAAACTTTGGAGAAAGAAACCATCTGTACTGTCAAGTGACTTAAAACTCGAGGCACAATCCAAAGCAGGAATTAAATAGCTCAGCGTAGTGCAGTCAACACCATATGAGAGGTGCCTTCGGGGCAACACACACTGCTGCTAGAAACTCCAACCAAAAAATGGACAATCAGGATGTCAAAGAGAAGAGTCACCCAGAGGGTCTCTGTAGGACCAGCCTAGTTTCTTAGCCTTGAACCAATGCGGTCTTGCCATGGGCAAGGAAAACGTTGCACAACTCCACAAAGTCAATTCCAAATGCATAAACCACTGAAGCCTATTTCCTATGGAATAAAAACTGAGAGGAAAATGAAGACTGAGCAACGAAAGGGTGTGATCAAAATTTTAAAATAGCCAATCCTGCATATATACTTAGAGGTAAAAGGGAAGAAAGCCTCATTATTGGGTATACAATTGACAAAAGGAAGCCTGCAAGAGTGTTTATTTTCTAATTGTGAGTTAATTGTGGTTCTTTTTTCCTTTAGGTAACGGATGGTGTACTCCAGGGGGCATCCTGACATTTTAATTTTCATTTTGGCCTAGAACCATCTTGATGATGCTATTCAAATAAATTAACTGATTAAACTGCTAAGTTGTAAGCTCTGATGCCCATGAAATTGCAGAAAAACTGGGAGGCACAGGAACAGGGATCCGATGGGAGGGAGAGGCATGTGCCAAAGTTTGGCTAAAGAGTCAGAGGAACGCTCTCAGTGACACATTTACACAGTCCCAAGTCCTCTCTGAATGGGGGAGGGGTATCACTCTTGGAGGCAATGTCCTTTTCCTCAGGACTGTTTTCCTCCAATCTCTTCTCTGACTCTCTGCTCAAGTATCGTGTTGTATGGTCCTGACCCTTGTGCTTTGCCTTTTGTCTCCTGACAGTGTTTGAAGAGCAATGTTCTTTTCTTAGTGGGTAGTGTGGGGTCCTGCTTCCTCGTCACATGCTGATGTGAAGAGAACAGAAAGCATGGGACCCACAACCTTCCTAATATGCCTAAATGAGGAAGGCAGCTCTTATCCATAAAGTGGAGAATTCAGAGTTTTCTTCCTAGGCTTCTGGCGAAGCTTAAGGCAGAGAATTTGCTTACAGGGCTCGGCGCAGTGTCTGGCATGTAGAGAAAGCTGAGTAAATGTTAGCTAGGATTCTTCTGACGATTATGATGTAAGCCCCTCTAATTCTCCATGACCTACTATATGCTCTGGATGATGAAGACCTAGAAAAGTGGCTCTCATCCCCATCAGACCTCCTTTTTATAACAAATTTTTTTTCAATGTCCCTTTACCATCTTAAAATAAAACTCAGAGCTAATATACTCTATGGACCCATATAATTAAAAAAAAATCAACATAAGGCCCTAATTGTAATATAAAGAAAATGTACGGTAAACTAACTTATAACGAGATATGTTCCTGTATGTAAATGCGCAGGCATTGCTAAACGGGCAGACGTGGCTAAGCAGGCATATGCTGGTACGTACCTGTGAAATTAACAGAAATGTGACAGCTACATATGCAAACCAATGCATGAGCATTCTGATGCTGACTCAAACACCCCAAGCGGCATCACCATGGACATTGCACTACCAGACTTTCCCTCTGCTCCTCACTCCCTAGCCCTCTTGTGGTTATGAGGGACCGTGTACTGCTTCTGGCCACTGAGCTGTAGTCAGAAGTAATGGGCCTGACTTTTGGGTCACAGCAGTCAAGAACTGATGTGCAAACCCTGTCCACCCCTGCACGAAGTGGCTGGCGACAACCCCCGAGGTGGAGTCAGTCTGGACCCCTGATTAAACATGAACAGAGCCCCCTGCCAATACTCGATGGACTTTTAGCATAAACAAAAATAAACCTTTGTTGTGTTAAGCCACCAGGATTTCTACGTTAATTTGTTTCTGCTGCATAACACTGCCTACCCTTTAATGGTGAGTGGCTCTTTGAAAATATACCCAGATTTTACACAATTGTGGTATACCTGGGAAAATTAGTGGATGCTAAAAATGTGCAAAAAATACCTTGTGTTTATATGGAAGACTAGGTTCAGATAATTACAAACGGTGTTTTCATCTCCATAAACGGCCAGCAGGACATTGCAGAGTTTGTGTAGCCCAGGAACTGTCAGTGTTGTAAAGGAATGTCCAACACATGGCAGAATGTTTCTTATCCTTGACTCTTATCATTGGGCTAACAAAATGCCCCAACAAAGGTTCAAAACCTCCCCTAGAGGAAGAATAGCTCTATACAGTCAACATGGACTTGACTGGCCAAGTGGTACATTGTGGGGGCTCACCAATGAGTGGTTCATAGAAAACAGTGTCTTAGAAATTGGACTGTGTTCCACAAGATGTTTAAAAAACAAAAAGGCAAAATAAACAGATTCTCTGGTCACAGGTTGGTAAATGCTGGGCTAAAGAGTGTGAGAGTACAAAGCACGTTCCCGAATGTCTAGGACATGAGCAACGTGAATCCCCACAAGGGAGACACAGCATCTATCTCTACTGCCTGTGTTCATTTTGAGCAGGAAGGCCTTCTGTTCCAGAGCGTCTGCAGAAGTCAGTTGCATGGGGTACACAATCTCCTCCACATTTACAGGTGAGAACAATAAGGCCAGAGAAAGTAAGAGGCTTGTGTAAAGTTTTCCATGAGTTAGTAGCAGAGCTAGGCTTAGAACCTACCCTTAAAAATCGATATTCTCAGCTATAAAAAGGAATTAACACACATGCTCCAATGTGGAGGAAACTCAAAAACATCATACTAAAGGAAAGAAGCCACACACAAAAGGTTGACATACTATGATTCCATTTATATGAAATACCCAGAACGGATAAATCGACAGAGACCAGGTGAATCAGGGGAAGGGGGAGACTGTTTAATGGATGTGGTGTTTTCCCTGTGGGGTGATGAAATGTTTTGGAACTAGATAAAAGTGGTGGCTGCCTAATGCTGTGAATGTACTAAATGCCACAGATCTGTTCACTTTAAAATGGTTAATTATGTTATGTGAATTTTATCTCATTAAAAATGAATAGTAAGTTTAAAAAACAATATTGTTTTCTCTATCTATGCTCTTATCAGTTTGAGTTCCCTAATATACTAGAAAGCAGCATAGCAGTGTGATCTCTTCCACATGTTTTCTCATACTGCAGCTACAAATATTTTTATTACTTTCCATTTTCTGGTTATTGTGTAAGGAAGTAGATGCCATAAACCTACAGTGAATAGAATTTGATAGGGATTGATTATAGGCTGAAAAAGATAATTCCGCTACTTTGAATGGGGTAGAGTGGTTTCCTATCTACCAGCTACTACAAGCTAGAGTCTGTGTTCTGCCAAATAGAAATATCAGGGCATTGAAGTCAGATGAACAGAGGTTCAAATCCTGACTCCATCACTTGATAGCTATACAGTTACAGCAAGTTATTCAGCTTCTCTGAGCTTCAATTTCCTCATGTGATACGGAGCAGTAATACCTACCACCCAGGGTCACTGGGGGAATTAATTGCAATGATGTACGTAAAATGTCTGGAACAAAACCTGAATCCACAATAGGAAATCAATCCAAGTTCCAGTACTTCCAAGCGCACTATTTTCCTGGGGAGCACACCAGTGGTGCCTAAAACTCCCTTCAGAAGGCCAGAGAGGTGCCCCAATCCATGCTAGGGATTTTCTTTCTGAAGCTGAGGTTATATTTGGCTTCAGGAAAAATTTCAGAGTGAAGACTTCCTTTGTTCTCCGACTCCATGGGATGCTCTGTTGTACTGTGCAGATCAGAAAGTGGGAGTATGGGGCAGAATATATTATGCATATGCATGTGTTTATAAAATAACAAGAATCTCTAGAAGGGAACCCCTACATAATCAAGTCTGTCAGAAGAAAGACTCTCTGGAACCTTCATCTTTTGATCAATTGGGAACTAAGTGGGCACTGCAAGAAAAAACAAACACCTTTAGGCACAATTAACATGCTTCTTTAATGTACTATGGTCCTTTTCACCTCTACTCTCTGTTTTAAAAGTATAAAATCATATTTTAGAAAAAACATTGGAAAAAATCATCTTCATTTAAAACAATTCAGCAGTCATCTAACTGTACACTGTGCTACACGCAAGCACTGATGAATTACATACGGCAAGTTTGGGAGATTTGGTTCATATGAGCACATTGAATAGATTTATCTGCATCTAAACCACCAAACTGGTGAATTATCCAGTTTGAAAAAAGAAAAAAAAAGCAAAAGTACTAATTCTAGTCACTTGGAACTCAGCAAGTTTAATTCAATGCGGTTTAATCCATTCTTGAAAACTGAGGTGTAAATTAAAACATTTTAATTACTAAACTGCTTCTATAAAGCCTCATTTTCAAACAACAATTCCTGCATTAAAGAGACGTTCATTTCCGTATCTCAGAATATGTTACTGCCATGGGCCATGAAGGAGCCAAAAGACAAGAAGCCTTTTCCTAAGAGAAGCCTAGCCAGAGAGAAGGTGAGTTAGCTCCTACTTTTTAAAGGTTCTATTTCTTCTTAATTCCAAGGTGAGGGGAAACACAGATAAAGTCTCCTGTTAAAAGCCAGCTCTTCTCCCAAGAGCTTGGTGGTGATGAAACAGGGAATGGGAAGAATGAAGGGGATGTGAGAAAGAGTGTGGGAAGAAATCTTTTTTTCTGTGAAAATACAAAGCAAGCTCCCTCAGGGCCTGGTAATGAGAAGGGAGGGCATATGAGAACTCTCTGGCACCCTGTCCCCGACGAGCAATGTGAATCATGGGTTCAAATGCTCCCCACTCACAGGACTGACCTGAAGCCATGATGACAGCCACTGGGCAAGTATCCAGGGATCTGAGTGTTGTGGTGACATCTCCTGCCACCCCAGAAGCCATTTACTTGGCAATCAACCTGTAAGGCCTATGTCTATTTAATTGACAACGTAAAGAAAATCTGCTGGGTTGTTTGTAATAAAGTAACCAGCAACTGAAAGGTGATGTGAGAAAGTTAATGGGTTTCTTCTCAGTGCAGGTTATGAGACAAGTCATGTGTATTAAAGGGAGTTGTTGCAATTGGGTAACCCCAAAATGAAAATCTGGATCTAAAAAAAAAAATCTGTATTAAAAAAAAAAACTGAAAGGATACACCCCGAATTATTAACAATGGTTATTTGGGGGTAATATAGTTTTATCTTTATTTTATAATTAAGAAAAAAATTTAATATGATAATCTTACATTTAAAAGACAAAATACAGTTTGGATCAAAGAATAACATAAAGGAAGGAGCACTGAAGGATAAATGTATGATCCAGTACTAAGAAAACAGATATTATAAAAATAAACCAACCCAAACAGATCTCAATCCTATGAGCGAGAACCAGTTGCCTGGGCAGTTGGTTGAATAACTTTAAAAAAATGTTAAAGAGTAAAAAATATGGTCTTTTATGATAAAGACATGATTTAGGATTCTTTGATGGCCCAATTTAAAACTGAAAATGATTAAGTGACTCTTACCTCAACATGTAAAAGGAATATTATACACTTTCGTACCCCAAGGTCTGGTTCCTTTATTCTTCAACAGTCATTTTGTATTTGACTGATATGATCCAAATACTTAAAATAATCTCACTCTGCAACAGAACTATAATATTAATTCTCTAATACCTAAATAGTAAGATTATGATCCACAGAATTTCATGCAGTCTGGTTTGTAAAGGTAAAATACAAAGATAAAAACATCCAACAATGTGTGGATGGTTGAATTACGGCCCACAAGTATTATGGAATACTAAGCAGTCACTAAAAAAGAATAACTTAAATCCACATATACAGACATTGGAAATATGTATATAAATCATTGAATGGAAAAAGCAAGGTACAGGAAGGACACTATGCATAATATAATTTTATTTTGTTGAAAGAAGAAAGTGTGATTTTGTGTACGTAATCTAGGAAGATCTTGGCCCCCTCTTCTCTAAAATATGCTCATGCTCCCACTTCATTCTGGCCTCTGCCTGAACATCATCTCAGAGAGGCTTGCCCTGGCCACTACATCCAAAGTAGAACCACCTGGAATTCTCTATCCCTTTAGCATACTTTATCTTTCTTTATAGCATGTATATTTTATATTACATTTTATATTACATTTTTATTGATTTATTGACTGTTATTATGAGAATGGCGATTTCGTCTGTTTGGTCATTGTTGTTTTTTCAGTGCCAGTTCCTGCTACACAATTGCTGCTCAAATATTTGTTGAACGCATCAATAAAGAAATATAAATAAATACATGTACATAGACAGGTATGTTTGTACATATATATGTATATGTGTGCATATATGTATACACATAAGTATATACTTACATAGAGATAAAATATATAAATTTACAGTGAAAAAAATCTGAAAGCATGTGCACCGACTGTTCATAGTGACTATTCTTGGGAGTGGGAAAGATGGATGGGTAGGGAGAAGATGAGAGCCTTTTAATTTTTTACATTATATATATCCATCTTGTTTGAATAATTTGAAATAAGGATGAATTGTGTTATAATTAAAAAGTCCCCTAAAACAGTCGTTGTATAAGGACTAGGGTCTTTAGAACCTACATAATTGCTTTAAAAATGTCTGGTGACTACCTTTAGGTATCTCGAGTTTCTCAACTCGATGGATCAATTAAAGATGTTTTAATCAGTTATAATTTCAGTATCTTAACTTTACGCAGTGGTTCTCAAACTTCTGTGTGCACAGAATTATCTGCCCAGTTTGTTAAAAATATAGTATCTCAGGACCCACCCCCAGCGATTCTGAATCTGGGTTGGGTGGCAGGAATTTCCATTTTTAAAAATATCACCCAAGGTGACTGACTCAAAGCTCACCATTTGAGAAATTGGCTCAAAGATAGAGCTGAACAGGAAGGACTGAATCAACATACATTTAATGGGGACCGATTATCTGTGAGGCAATTGTGAGTAATTAACACTAGATAAGCTTAATTAATTGGTTATTAGTGGATGAGTATTTCAGCTAGCTGCATTTGCAACTAATTTGTAAGAGCGTAAACACTGTAACTGCATGGAACGAAATACCTTGGAAGCAAAATGTTATGATGCAGATTTTGTGGTTCCACTTGTGTGCATTTTTAAATATGATTACAGTTAATAATATTATTACATGATATCTTCATCTGTTTATATAGCGGGGGTGGGGTGGGGTGGCAATGCATGGGATCTAAAAACAAAGGCCAGCGTCTGTCTCCAATGCATATTAAGAGTAGTGGTCTACCAGCCAGAAAACCTTAGTTCAAGCTCCTTTTGATCATCACGTGTATGTGTCCCTTCACCAGGACTCAGTTGTCTCATTTATAATCTGCTAGAGTTGAACCAAATGGTGGTAAGATCTCTTCTGGCTCTATTAATCTATTTTTCTCATATACACACACACACAAGAATCTCCTTTGTGTACAATGATACTTCCGTTAAAAGTGTTTCCATGTGTAATGCCTGCTGAAACGCTTCCAACCATCTTTTATACTCACACACACAAATACAGGTGCATATACCAAGGGTACTAATACATCCAAGTCAAACATGCATTTAGTTCTTACTTTATTATAAAAATACCCATTACAATAAACAATTTCAAGAGTTTTTAGTGAAAAATAATTTGGGGATTATTTGCTGATTCAAAGACTTAAAACAACAGCAGCAGCAGCAAACCAGAGATAAAAGGCTATAAGGCTCTGAGTCATTTTAAGGACCCTAAGATTGTGTCTGGGATTTCTATCTTTTCTACTATCCTATTCATGCTTCATTTACAAAGATTTACCCTACTAAGAACTGTTTTATATTAAAAAAAAAAAACTGAGTAAGTATATTGAAAAAACAAAAAACAAACAAACAGAAAACCCTAAAAGTCTCTAGGCAAAATGAATCACCAGCAAATACATCACCACCCATGAAGATTTCAAAATAACACCTTGAGAACAAGGAGACACAATGGCTCATTTCATACCCTTTTTCCTTCACATTTCATTCTAGACTAATCAGGGGGCTCAAAATGCCCCGCTGCCAGAATAATCCATATTCCATTTAGCGTTGCTGATGATGGAGAGGAAGGAAATGAAAGAAATGGGATGCCTCAAGAGGACGACAAAGAAAAAGATCACAAGGACACTGACTGCTAATTAGCAACATACTATAAATATGGGTAAATGCACTAGTCTTTCAACTCTCAAGCCCCTAAGTTCATATCTTAGAGGGAAGTGAAAATGTGTTTGTCAGTACCATGCTGGTCTCTTTTCTTGAAAGATGACGGGCAACTGGGAGCTGGGGCCGAAGGCCGATGCAGAGAGATGTGCTGTTGCAGTAGGTGCCGCTGCTTGGCAGCAGACGCTGCCTCCGACCAGCCCAGTTCTCTCTTCCCTGAGCAACTTGTTTATAATCAGTTCTTAAAATCTTAAAACAGTCTGTTCTTTCAGCCGAAGCAATTTTCCCCCTTTCCCTGAACAGTGCCTAGACTGTTAATCAGAAACTGGGAACCTTCATGAACATTTTTTCTGAGCCCTTCCTGAAGCACTGAAGATTTTGCCCAAGTCAGAGGAATCCTACAGGAATGGATTATAAAACACCTCCAGGCTTGGGTACTAAGTCCCAGTGCCTTTTGGGAAGCTGGATTCAATTTATAGCCCCAGTCTCTCCTTCTGAGATCTGTTGGGGAGAACATCCCCTTGGCCACACGGTAGCCAACCCTGTAGCTGTTTAAAACGATGGGATCCAAAGAGAGTTCTCAGCCAGCAGGCTGAGAAGGATGGCTGAGGCATCAAGTGGTCCACAGGAAAGAAAAGATTCCGGGACTTCTGGTATAAAAAGGCGAGAGAGGGGAAAGGGAAGGGAAAAGAAAAGAGAGAGAAAAGAAAGAAAGAAAAAGAAAGAGAGAGAAAGGGAAGAAGAGAGGTATTTTAAAACTGTTTAGAAGAAAGAAAAATGTATCTATACACACACACACAAGCACACTTTGACTTTTTCCAACTACTCTAATAAAATGGGAACATGGTGTTTTTAGACTTCTCTTAAAAGCCTCTAGCCTGTCTCTTTCCTGCTGGATTTACAATGCTAAAAAGCAAAATCCCAGAAACCTATTTCTGTTTACTTAAGAAGGATAAAGTGTTACCCCAAAACAGAGGAGCCTTTTACAGAGATTGGAAAACAAATGGTTTAAGAGCATTAAGATCTACATATCTCTCATGCCAGCACATTTAAAGTCATCAATCAAACATAATCCTGAACATACGAGGTGCAAAAGTGCTAAAAAGGCCCCATTAAAATCCAAGCCTTTTCAGGTGTACCACCCAATCCTAAGAATTATATACAAGGCAGAAATAGCTCAAGTTTATACACACAATACCATTAGGGACAATTTATCATGTCTTTAAAAGTGATATATAGTACATTGTGAAATTGCTTATTAAGTCCAGAAATAACAAACCCAGCTTGTGTAAATGCACTTGAATACCCATAATTGGAATTTTGAAAACTTAAGTTAGAGTCTGTTCTTATTTATGGTTTAAACTTTTTACTAATCTACCGCCTAATTTATAGTTCAGATTTTTAAATTCATATTTTCCAATTAGCATTAGAAATTAGAGCTATTTTGACAAAAAGTTTTAAGATGTTTCAAAGAGATCTGCTGCACCAAATGCTTTAAAGAACAAAGATTACATGAACAAATTGATTTGGGGTAAAAATCTAAATAATAGGAATTTATAATTTTATCATTCAACCCTTATTTCCTTTGAAAATACTGCCAGTCTGCATTTATTTCCTGATTTTCCCTTAATCCATTATAAAGAAATACGTATGTGACTGTTTATATTCTTGGCTCGTCTACCTGATTTCATTACTCACCTTCCTTTTTTTTTTTCTAAAGGTACTTTTCTATAAATACAAGATTTCATGCATAAAAATAGCACTCTCCGTCTGCATTAAAATCTACCAAAGCCAAAGCTAAAAATTGTAGAAGTAAAAGGCAGAAGCTCGAAACCAAGGACAGACCTTTCCTCACCTGCGCGTGCTTCGTGCCCATTCATGTTAAAACCGGTAAAAACAGCTATATTCTGAGGTCCCTTTGGGCAGCACAGGTCCCGGTTCCCAGTTTGGCTTTTAGGTAGATGGATTGTGTCACTACATGGTGTTGGTTCAATTTTGTGCTCACCCTTTCACAGGACAACTGGATGTTCCTCTACCCAATGATTGACTGTCTACGTACAGAAAATCTCACCTTACATGTTTCTTAGCAAACTGACATCGTACACGATGAGAATCAGAGTGAGAATGTGCACTGACGTCTCTCTCTTGACTCCCACACCTGAGAAATGTTCTTCATGCCCTCACTCAGTGAACAAGCACTGTGCTGGACCACGGGCCAGGAACTCTGCTAGATGCTGGATCTACTAAAGGCACTCAACACTGAAGGAGTATATGCCAGAAAAACGGAGACAAGTGTGCAAAAAAGGATGTTACTAGGGACCCTGGAGGTGTCAGTTCTATGTGGAAGAGTGGGTCATGAAAGTTTACACAGTAGCTGATTAAGGATTTAGGGCTACAGGCCATCACTGGAACAGCCAAGGCAGAAGCATATCTTTTTAAAAGACTCTTAAAGATAGAACCCAAAGCCAGTTAGGTTAGGATACATAAGCCTAAGAGGTAGCACAAAGTGGTGTGATGGTTCCCAGGTTAGGAGAACGTGGATTCAAATTTCGGCTCTCTTCTTGGTCTATGAACTTGGGAAAGGTATTTAACCTTCAGTTCTCATTGTAACAATAGAGACAACAATGTGTCTATAAGGATGTTGTGGGGACTATGAGAAACATAGAAAAACTAATTATGAAGTGCACCTTAACCCAATATTTCTCCAATCCTGTTTCGTGAGATGTTAATAAGATGAAGGGGATCTTCGGTGTGCAAAGTTAAAATGGATTTTTCAGAACCATTAGTATGCTGATGTATAATCCAACTCTTCAAGACAGAGGAGCAGTTCACAGCAGTGCACATACTTGACCATGAAGCCCTCATTTAGAGGGACACCTACTTCCACAGGGAAACACACTGGGAAACAGTGCCGTAAGTCCTTAAACGTATGTATCTACTTAGACTTTATAAACAAATTTTGGAACAGATGGCGGTTATTGGAAACTACCAAAACAAGAAGATGAAAAGAACAGGTCATTTTCCAACAATTTCAGCTTTGGCCAGCAAACAGCAACCAACTGGGTCTCTGAATTCTCTGAAGAATGAGGGAAAAACCACAATGTCCTGTATGGAATCACATCAAAGGCTCCTGCATCGACCCTGGCCCATTACCCTGCACTGCCCATCTGTGCCCCGAACCTCACTTCGAAGGCACTTCACATACTTCGTGCTCAGGACCCAGTCTTGTCCTAAGCATCCTTTATTCCTCCTATCTCTTGGCCATGGCTCAAAATTTCATTGGCAAAGCATTCCCTCACTCTCTCCAATCTACAAAAATCCTCCTCTTCCTTAACAGCCCAGTTTAAAACTGACACCTTCCCGCCCACCACAAGTGTGATGGAAATGTTAGCTATCTTGACTGCGGTGGTGGTTTCATGGGTGTATATGTCTATCAAAATTCATCAAATTGTACCTCTGAAATATGTGTAGTTTACTGTACGGGAACCATACCACAATAAAGGTGTTTAAAAAAATAAAAATTAAAACTGACTCCCCAAGAAGAAGTCTTCCCAGTCTCCCCCAGTTGAATCCATTTCTCCCTCCCCAGGAGCCAATCATAAGTGGTTTGCACCTCTATTGTAGCTGTCAGCCCAGCAAGCAAGCCTTCCCCAGAGCTGTTCTTTTATCTAGGTCTCCACAGACTATAACCCTCCTCCAGAGCAGGGCTGTGTCTTTCCTTTTTGTATCTCCATATTACGATGGACTGCACGTAAATGAGGAATAAAATGCTTGTTGCGTCAAGTGGCTTCAATTCTGATCAGTAACAGTAATAGCTCAAAGAATAAGAGATTATATTCCAATAAAGAAATACAAATTCTATTAAAGTCCAATAATAATTAAGTGAAAGGAACAACACGCACTGTTAATATTACATGTAGTTACTTAACAGGCCTAAAAACACAGTGTGCTTTGACCTATCACAAAGATTTCCATATTGTTGCCAGAAATACTTTAGTGGGGAGTTGTAAAAACCCTGGGAACACGTCCAGATGCTTGCTGAATGGTTTCAAAACTAAAAATACAACCCAGGGGGTCGAGACCTTCCCCAAACACCTGGATGTCCATATTCCCAGTGCAGAACGTCCTTTCAACGATGTCCTTTCCCAGGTGGTGTCTCCTTTTTCACTTCTAACTTCCATCCTCCCAACCCGATCCCAACTACTCACTAGTTGGCAGACAAACCCCTTCCATCGTCAGGAAAAAGGTAAGAATGATCCTTGTACATTTTATCCCAAACTTTACTCACAAGGAAGGAAGTTAATTAAAGTTTCATCTAACAGACATCCTTCCCCCAGCTGTGTCTAGTCATGAGCAGAATGATGATTATGTGCATTTGAGCAAAACATTAAAGAGGAAAGCTCTGTAAAAATTAGGAATGGTTTAGAAATAAGAAACAAACTGGGCTGTATATTCTGCAGAAACAACATTAAAGACACCAGACCAGCTCTGTAGCTTCGGGGCCTCCAAGGAGGAGGCAGGGAATGGTTCAAAGAGCTATTGGAGTGTCAGGCCAGCTCCTAAAATGAGACTGTGAGTTCCCTGAGCACAGGAGCCCATGTTTTATCCATCACCGGGAAGCTCCCCACCTCCAAGCTATGCTGTTCAGCTCTCTGGGCGTGGACAGGCACATGGGTCAGAGGAACTATCATCATTAGGAATCTGCCCTATTTCCACATATTTCCTCCCAGTAAGCCCCCTTCCACTGCTTCTCCCAAAAGAATAATTTTACTCCAGATGCAGTGAATTGGCTCAGACCATCCATACATTCATGCCTTCAATCATGGGAGTCAGTTGGGAAAAAACCCTAATTTAGTTTGATATGAAATTACCCATATGACAATTTTCTGAACTCACTGCCCTGTATGTATTATTTCTTTAAAAAACAAATAAAGAAAAAAATCTGTTTACTAATGTGCCAGGCACTATTCCAAAGGATGTATTTACCTTTCCTTAGAGATCCTCCCAGACATTTCCTTCATATCTGAGAGTTAATTACTATTTGGGTCAGTGTCATAATGGGCTCACTTGTGTAATTTCAGTCTACTTCCACTAACCTATCTTCCTAACTTTGCCTCCTCTCAGCCAGACAAACCAAACTACCCACCCTCTCCAATCACCCAACATGCTTTCCCATCTCCCTGCTTTCACCTTGGACAGCCCATAATGGTCAGGCAAGAATGTATAGGTAGCATGCCTTTGGCCCCAGTGCCCGACTCATGGTGTGCCTTCTAACTAGCAAGATTTTTAAGTCTATCTCAAAGATCATCTCCTTCACAAAGTGAGGACCCATCCTTCCGTCCCTAGGCCAAAACTGATCTCTCCTTCCTAAGAGTTTGCTGATACCACCTTTTGACGTTTACAATTTATACAGCGTATGAGAACTATTTGTCTATTGAGTCATTCTTATTAGACTCAATTCTTTGAGTGTTGGGACCATTGCTTCTCCCATGGCTTTCAGCTTGTGCCTAATAATATGGATGGTACTAATCAGGGGCTAATAATTACTGGGAGTTGTACTGTGGACTAGGCACAGTGTTAGACATTGCTTTTCTTATTCTATTTTCATCATTCTATTAAATATAGCCAAACTGTTTTATGCCACGTTCCAGATGAGAAACCAAGGTTCAGAGAAATTACCTTGCTAGTGATTCCTAGATCATAGCTAGTCCATAGATGAGTTAGGTCTTGTATAACTTTTGTTATATTTATCCCCAGACACCTTATATTTTCTAATTGTAAATGGCACCTTTATTTTAAATTTGTTTTATTCTTTGTTTTTATTTTTGCTGTTATATAGAAATACAAGTGGTTTTAGGTACTTTTTTTTTGGAATCCAGATAATTCCACCTTTAGTCTTTTAATGGATATATTTTACCATTTGTGTGTAATGAAGTCTTAAGGTAATGAGTATCTTTATTCCTTTCCTGAAAATTATAAGACCTTAGATAGCTTGAATCTGATCTCTCCCCTAACTTCCAATAATAATAAGGTAAAATAGCAAGATTTTTAATACTTTTGTCTAAATGACTTCCCTCCCAAATTAAACACTGTTATTTTATTTAAATTGTAAATGTCAATCTTACAACACTTGTTTAGATTTGCACTTAGATCTAATGATTCTTTTGTTGGCTTTTCCTTCTTCAAACTTTGATGTTCCAGAGTCATTTTCCTTCTTTCTGAAGTACTTTTTTAAAAAAGTTCCTTTGGTGAAAACCCACAGCTGGTAATCTCTTGGTTTCTGTTTACCTAAAAATGTTGTTTTGCTCCTTATTGAAAGCCACTTTGCTAAGAAGAGAATTCTAGGCTGGCGGTTATTTTCTCTTATAACTTGGAAGACACTATTCTACTGCCTTTTGGCTCTGATTCTTGCTAAGATGCCTACTTTCAATCTCATTTATCATTTGTTTATAAGTGATGTGCCTTTTTATCTCTAGTGGCTTTTACTTCTTGTTGGCTCTGGTGATCTGTAGTTTTACTACAACGCGTCTAAATGTGAAATTCTTCATATTTAAGTTGCTTGGCATATGTTGTGAATTTGTGGCTTCATGTCTTTGGTCAGATTTGAAAATTCTCAGCTAGTATCTTTTCAAAGATTGCTCCTCTAATTTCTCCTTCTGCAACTCCGACTTGATGCTTCCTAGACCTTCTCACTGGGACCTCCATGTCTCAACATCTCTCTTGTACTCTGTCTCATTTTCTCTGTACTGAATTCTACATAAGTTCTTTGGATATATTTTCCAATTCACTAGTTGTCTCTTTAGCTTTGTTTAATCTGCTTTTAAACTCATTCATCCAGATTGTAATTTCAAAAGTTCTACATGGTTCTTTACAGTCATTTTAATAGTTTTCTATTCCTTGATCATTTAAAAATTCCGTTTCTATTTTCTGTAAATACACATACTCCTATTTTGTATTCTATGTTGATAACACCAATATCTGAAAACCTTGAGAAGTCAAAATGTGTTATTTGCCGTTTGACTTTTATTTATAGTAGTATCTTTTTCTTCGTGTGTTTGGTAATTTTTTTTTTCTATAAGCTCATATTTTGTTAAGTTTAATCTGTAGAAATCCAGAGAGGCTAATTTAGGGGTGCTTTTTTTTTCCAGAAAAAAAAAATTGTTTACTTTAGCTAGAAGCCAGCAGATGTGACTTACCCAGGACTATTTTAACCCTTTTGAGTGTCCTGGTTAAACAGAAGCATTTCAAGTGCAGATCTCCCACTCTGTGTGTTTGTGTGTGTGCATGCACGAGCATTTGCAAGTGTGTGTGTGTGTGCTCCTCCATCGTAGGTCCCCATCTGTGATGCTGGTGGTTGCATTTGGCCCCCAGACAGTTTAGGCTTTCTTATTCACTTACAGCTCACTGCTCTCTGTTCTGGTTTCATCTCGCTGTTTCCTTCCTTCCCTCCTTGGAGATTTCCTTTAGTTTCTTGAAAATTCTTCAGCACATCAAATAATGCATTTTAACTTATCTAATGTCCAGATTTATCATAGGTGGAGATACCGCCTCTGTCTCGACTAACGTAGTTTTCATTTTTTTTGTTGTTGTTCAGCACAAAAGTTTGAAGGTTTGAGCAGTCGATAAAATCACTACCATTAGTTTCATTGTCTTCTAGAGGTTTGCATTTTACTTTTATTTACAGAATAACAGACTGTTACAATGGAAAAGCATCCAAGTGATTATTTAGCACAGTGTTTTCTACTGGAGGCACTATGGGTACCTTGGGCAGGATGAGTCTTTGTCCTGTAAGACTTTTCCAAATGCTGGACATTTAAAATCCCTAATGTCACGTAACTGAAATGATTAAAAATAGCACTCATTTCCAATAGGCTCCTAGACTGAGAACTTTGATGCTTAAAACTTTCATTTTACAGATGGAAAATGTCTGCTTTTAAGATAAAGGGCAAAACCCAGAGATGGCCCATGAAGAGTCTAAATGTGCTCGAGGTCTCCTCTCTGCCTCGGGGCTCATTTGACCACATTCTACCTCACTCTCTGTGCTCGAGCCACGCTGCCTTCCAGCCCCGTGGTGTGCCGTACTCCTTTCTGCTGCAGGGCTTTTGCTCTTGTCTCTCTCTTCTGCCTGGTGGACTATTCCCATCTCCCGCTCTTCTTCACTCGCTCTGCCTGCTCTTACTCATCTTTCAGATTACATTTCAAATGCCACTTATTTAGGAAAGTGTCCCTGACCCCCAGACTAGGATCAAGATCCCCTGTTACATGCTTTAATAGCCCTTTGGATTTCTGTCAACCCATTTAATATGGCTAAAAATTTATATATTGCAATGACTATTTCCACCAGTAAGCTGTGAAGTCCATGATGTCTGGTTTGTTCACCATTGACTGTACCTAACAAGTGTCTACCACATAACAAGGGCTCAAAAATATTTGTTAAATAAGTGAATAACCTAAAAAGACATTCATGTATGGCCCATCCAAAGAAGGATGGAAAAGTTAAAGTGAAGACTTCCTTGACAATGCCCATCAGGACCTGGGGTACAAACGAAATAGTCTTAAATACTAATTTACAAAATCTTTCTGCTGCCTTCTGTTCTCCAAATGGAAATCTCTCAATCTAAAGTATCTCAGGAAAAAAAAAAAAAAACTTTTCCTTGCTAAACTACTGTGACAGTTGAGCCTTGCAAACAATTTTTCATTCAAGATGTTCAATAACTTCACATTTAATGCTAATATATATCTTCCAGAAAGCCAATATCGTGGACTGCCACACCGTCTTATTGAAAATCCTTAACCTATTGCCAATAGGAATTTTGGATAATTATGGATTTTTAAAGTTTTTCAGTTAATAATTTCAACAACGATCTGTTTGCCACACATTTTGGAAATCTGAATCCCATTATCTGTACATTCCATCTGTTTCCTTGGATTGATCCATCAACATGACTCTATTTAAAAGCTACTTGCCCGTGCTGGTCATCTGCCCTGGAAAACAGAAAAACATACCCACATACTTTTTGTCTCAATGTTCATCTGAGAAACTGACCCTGCTTTTTCCCCTCACTGTGAACCCCTTCTGCTGCCACACACCACACGAGATTTACATTGCTGGGATTTCTTTCACTCTATGCCTGTGACCAACATCTGCCAACAGCTTCTTGGGTTAACTTGACTTTACAGACTGACCAAGCCCATAAGAATCTCCATGAATCGACAAGGACCCAGCTATCTCAGTGTCTACCTGTCCACTAAAGCACATAGGGGCTCTTTTGAATTCTCTATAGTCATCCAGAGAAGGAAAAGGAAATTCCCTTCAAAGACTCTTATTTTTTTGAGAATGCCCTCCTAAAGACAATTTCTCATAAGAAACTAGCTTGGTCAGCCAACCATCTGGTACGATGGAGCCATGGGTGGTCTTTTTGTTTTTCCCACAAACTTATGGTAAACCACAAAATAGTGAACCAAATATAAACTGCTGCTGTCTACATATTTCTTCCCCTTCAAGTGTAGTAAGGTTTCATTCTACTCTTAAAAAAAGAAAACCACCACCCCCTTAGACAAGGACAGGAGTAAACAATAGACTGGGAGAAAAAAGACAAGGACTTCACATTCGATAAGGCCGGATGCCTAGTGTCCCTGCACTCTTAAAAGGCCCAAAGGAAAACTGCTTCACAAGACTCGAGACCAAGCTCGGCACAGCTACAAAATGTCAGGATAATTCCTTCCTTTAAACAACGCACTCAGCTCAGTGTGAACTGAGCACATTTCCATGAGTAAAATCAACTTACTGGGACCACGCAGAGAAGTTACTTCCCCTAAAACCCATTTCTCTTTGGAAGAAACTAAAAAACCATGAACACCCTTTCACCAAGTAAGACATGGCCTTCTAGAAAGAGTTGAAGGGAAAATAAAATAGAAGAAAAAAAAAAAAAGAGGAACAACATGGGCTTCTAGAGAGAGGTGATGGGGGAAAAAAACTGGAAGGAGAAAATGGAACAACAGCAGAAAGGATGGCTAACGGGAGGCTGTGGCATTTCCCCAGCAAGCAGTGTGAGCTTAATTGAGGCTGACGCATGACAGACTCGCACGTGCAACATCGCCCGAGCCCCGACTGAAGCTGCTGACAGAGGGTAAACGGAGCGCGGCGGCGGGGCGCGCCCTGGCCTGGCGTGGTGACGCGGGGCACGCAGCCTGCCAGGGGATGGCACGAGGGCTAATGAAGGGCAGCGCCTGTTTTTAAAATTCTTCTCACTTACTTTGGGATCAGACTCTACACCATGAAGCCTTCTCAACCTTTTAGTGCTCAGTTAAGGATATGTGACACTTATTTAAAAATTAATGCATTCTAATCAATTTCAAGTTAGACAGTGAAGAGTCTGCAAAACAGGGGAGACAAAAGGAGAAAAAGGCAGGGGAAGAGAAAAAAAGAACGAGAGGGAAGGAGCGCTATGGATATGGAAGAGGTGGGAGACATGAGAAATATGGCTTAAGTACCTCCGTGTCTTTGAACATCTTTGTAGGAAGAATTTTGTAAAGGTAGACAAACCAACGTAAGAAGTCAGGGGAAATAAAACATATTCTTCGTATAGTCTCTCGAGAGTATAAAAAAGTCTAAGAGCCAAAGTGTGAAAAGACAAATGCAAAAAGAAAATTTTGACATTTGTAAAAACAATACAATTGTAACTTTTTAAAAAGACCAACTTTTTTCCCCCAACCATCACAAGACTACCAAATAGCCCATTATTAAAACATTTTCTTCATTGCCCCATTGTGGGAAATCTTCCAAAATGAATGAATATGTGCTTTAATAGAAAGACACAGTAATGCTTATATGCTCCATTGAAATATTAACAGTAAGAAAAAATAATCACCAGTTTTAATTACGATCATTATACAGAAGACAGAATAAAGAAACAGACTTTCCCATTTCACAGCCACATTTGTGAAATATTCAGGTCAGAGGCAAATAAATGGTAAAAAATTGTGGACTGATTAAGTGTTCAGATGTGCAAGCATAAGTCTCTATTATTTATCTGTTTTACTTCTCTTATTGTCATTAGAGGAAAGTCCTTAATTGCCATTTTTATTTACATGTTCTAGGGACCTGAAAATCACACATATGTAATCCATATTTTATAGGTCATTATCTACAAAAGACTTCCTTTAAAAAGGTGCTTGCCATTTTAGTATAACCAGTGGAGGCGAAGAAAAAAAAATCACTCTGGGTTGTAAGTATAAAAGATCAAATTTATATAATGCAGACCAAGTTTAACTTAGACTGAAAACCTGTTGTCTAATTTTCTATCACTCCTCACTTAAATCAGGTTTACCTTCCTAGGTCTCTCTAGAAACAAATCTGTATCTAACCAGATCAAGCCTTGATAACAGAATATGAGAGTAGACATATTTGGTTTAGAGTCACTTGGAAATCCTGACACCTCAGTTTTCAAACTCACGATAAAATGACCAAAAAAAAAAAAAAAAAAAAAAAAGGAATTTGTGAATCCCTAGGTTTGTACCCAAAGAAAAATAACTCAATAATATTTACCTTTTTCTACAAATAGGCTTAACCAAAGATAACCATTTTGTCAGATTTTGAAATAAGCATCACCCATCTTTTTCTTTGCTTTCTGGATTTGGTTTTTATACTACAAAGATATCAATTTAGAGCATTGACATTAAAATTTAAATATTTTCTAATGACATCACCTTGATTAGCACTAAGTAACTTGAAAAGTCTTCCATAGAATCGCATACTCCCTCTTTTACAACTTAGATTGAAGAAGGTCATATACATGTAGAATGTATACAAATGACCAATACAGGCTGCTAACTTACCAGGGAGCTTTTAAGGAATTTACATACTGGAAGCCTAGGCAGCCAATCAGAACTTCTAATCCTTTCACAAGTTGTTTGTTCAATAGCATGACAACAAAAACAGTGAGGAGCAACGGCAATAAAGAGCACACAATAAGGCTCAGCAGATACACATTTTTTTTCTGTGTCTGATGAGAAATCTTATTTGTAAGTCATTCCTTGAACCTCTGGACTTCAGCCAAAGCACGTAACACTACTCCATTACTGCTTCCTGTTGAAGGTGAGTAGTTGTCAATGCCACCATGCTGGGACAACTTTCATTACAAATGGCTGAGATTAAAAGCTGTTCCTGGTTTCTTTACGTTGGTATAAGGAAATCTAGGAGGAGGTGAGAGTCAACCGTGTTAAGCAAGCAGCACAAATCTGCCTGACAACAACTGACAGTCACTCTCCCCTAATTTGCTGATTGGACAGTTCAGATAGTCTGGATACATTCTGAATTTAAGAGGGGAAAAAAATTCTTAAATAAGCATTTTGTCTAAGTGCCAGGTAATAAGCTATCAAAGCAAAACAAAAGAAATGTGAACACAAATTTAATTATCCCTTTGAATCAAAATTATTTTATGTATAAGGTTGTAATATTAGAGTCAGTTATCTAAGAAACGTGGGTAGAAGATAAAAATTGATGGGATGACTTCAAAGATCCTTTCCAAGTTAAGGATTCTTTGACTTTATGGCACATTTTCTTGGTGTTTTGGTCTGGGAGAGACCTCTGAAAGGAGAAGGAGACTACGAGCCTCAAGAGATGATTGATTTCGGGGGCTTTTACCTAGAGCATCAACAGTAATCATTAATCATTGGAATCTTTTGAAGCTCTTAAGGACTCTACTGGGGCTGCCTGTGTTTTCCACAGGCTTAGCCACAGAGCCATCCTAAGCAAATGATCTTGAAAAAACTTGAAAAAAAAAAAAAGACTAGAAATGTATGCACTTTCTTTGACTCCTCTGGAACACTGAAGATGATTTTAATCAGAAGAAGACATGCTAAGTGCACCTCGTTTCAAACTGATGCTACGTGTATATAACAAGCATTTGGTCTAGCATCTCTCAAGCCTGAATATTTTATGAATTCAGTATCTGTGTGAAGGGTCAGCTTTTTTCTCTTTTCCTGTGTATTTAGCACAATTGGGGGGGGGGAATATTTCACTTAAAAGCTGGGGTGCAGTCTTTAAAAATGTCTGGGTCTACACTGGCATTATTTCATGATAATATGGCTAAACTTCTCCATCCTTTACAAGTAAGAGTCACAGTCCTATTCAGAATGAAGTGATTTGCCTAAGGGGCTTCACCAGCAAGCCCCCTACCACGCGCATTTGAGACCACTGGTCCATGAGGCATCACTGAATTTGCCAAACAAACAGTGCATTTACCTCACCAATGTGATTTTTTTTCACTGAGGGGTGATGATATGGCAGGGAGGGGTGCACACAGATAAATACTCACAATAATTTCATGATGACAGAATATTTAGAAGAAAGACTTTAAGAATTAGGATATTTCTTAAAACAAGAACATGGCTTCTATGCAGAAATAGAGTCAAATATTTAAATTAGTAAAATCTACCATATTATACATTTTTCTATCCAATATTTACTGTCTGTCTACTATATTCAAAGTATTAGATTCAGGAAGGGGATTTTAAAAATTAATAAGATATGAGCCCTATCCTCAGAATTTATACTGTCAAATTATTTTGGAGTTTTTTTCATCATTACCATAAATGTAATTACTTTTAAAGCTACTTTTTAGCCACCCAAAAAGACATTTTATATTTTCCTAATGATCATCAAAGCTGAGACCATCTTCATTAATTTAACCATTTAAAGTGTTTGTTCAACATTACTTGCTTCCTGTTCTCGGAGTAAGTTCTTCTTTTAATGAATTCTGTTTTAAAAAGCAACCCTATACCTCTTCACTTAATCCCTCCACAAAGCATATACCCAGTTTTTTTCAGGAGCCGTAAGCAGCACAGTTTAAGAGGAACTTCTTAAAATTTACTGATATATAAATAAAATAAGATCCCCTGAGTCTTTATCATAACCATATATCCCACAAAAAATTTTTTTCTGATGAGAATTCTTTCCATAGATTTTAACCCCATTCCATTCCATTTTTACTTCCAACCCCATTTTTACTAGTTAACTTAGTTAAGACAATTTCTAAAGTACAAATATTTGACTGAAGGTCTAGTGATTGCAAAAGCTGCTAAATCTCATGATAGCTATACCAACAGACAAATGCTAATTAAAATGCTGAAGGATGAAAATGCATCCTGATCATTTAATCCCATTTCCAAGCAGTTTGGAAAGAGTAGAGTAAGAAACAAGAGGTGATGAAGATTTTATTTTTCTGACCAAGAAAGGTCAGCTACAGTGTATCAGAATGCGGCATCTTAAGAAAATCATCATTTTAAATGCTGAGATTCCAGCGAGTGGAATAGTTTTCAAATATTAAAATCTCTGTGGTAGGTTCCGACCTTAGAATAACAAGAAAATGACAGGTGCTTATTTTTCCACATAAAAAAATGACACTTATTGTAAGATTGTTATATAAAAGGCCTATTTCCCCTTCATGAAATAAATAATTACACCATTGACTCAACATATTTGCCAGCATGTCTATATGTGGTTTAAGTGGTTCTTTCAATGACCTAAATATAGAAAAGAACTAATACCTACAAACTTAAAAACTATGGTCCAGTGGCCCACAGCCCTTGTGTATCATTTTTCCTTGGCAAATCATTCACACTGCTTCCTCAAGAACCCCTTAAGTGTTCTATTTATACACACGGTGCTGTACTGATCACATCTAGAGGACTGGGTGTACTTTGTTGTAAAAATTAAACAGCTGGTTAAACAGATACGTAACTGTACTGCAAATGATATGGAAGTCCCCGTCTAATACTACTGGGAGGATGTCTTTAAGTAATTCTAAAAGGGCTTAAAGTGAAACTTTTCAAAGGAGGAAGGCCTGGGGTGAGTGTTTGTATTTCAGAAAGCATTTACAGTAAGTGCTGTGTGAGCCGGCCTCCAAGAAGACATGACACCCCGTGATTCCCACTGCCTGGCATCCACACCCTGTGTAGTCCCTGCCACACTGTATCAGGGTTGGTCCATGTGATGGGTAGAACACTGCACAAGGGATGATACCTCAACGCCAAGATTAGGTAAAAAGACATCAGGGCTTTTGTCTTGACTGTTTTAACCTGCACTCTTTCTTGGACCATTTGCTCAAGAGAAGAAACTGGGAGAAGCCAGTTTCCATGCTGTGAGTACTGTCACCTATGGAGAGGCCCAAGGGGTGGAATAAAACTCTGAGGTCTCCAGACAGCAGTTATTTGAATGAGCTTGGAAGCAGATTTTCCAGCCCCAGGCAAGACTTCTGATCCCTGCAGCCCATATGGAGTGATGCAAGCAGGAAGACTTGGTGAAGGAGGAGAAACTCAAGGAGGGGAAGATTTAGATCAGACTAGCACACGATGACCCAAAGATTGTATGTGGCTCACAGATGAGTTTTGTTTGACCCACACAGGGTTTTAAAAAATGGAGAACTTCCATGAGAATATTTGAATTTCTTGCTTTGCTTGAAAAGTGGGACCATCTAGTAATTTCAAATTCACCCTCCCTCACAGTTACCTCTTCTAGGGATAGGCTGTATGCTAGTTTCCCCCAGGCCCCTTTGTCCTATGCCCGACCTACTTTATTCCTTTCCTTTATCTGTCAGGTCTTCCTAAGTAAGCATTATTGTGGGGGCTATACGGGGGGGCTGCAAGTATAGGATGGACTTGACTGAATAGGTATGATTCTTAGCTGTAATAAAAACACCTATTGTTTTCACCCCATCTGTCCATTCTACTCCTGATGGAGACAGACGGAGAGGTGGGCTTCCAGTGTCTATGGAACAGTCTCTGGAAGTAGGCAAATCCATGCAATTAGAAGCAGCACACTTGGCTACAGGTTCAGAAGCCAGAGAGGCTGTAGTGGAAAAAAGTGAGCACAGCTATGAGCTTGTCCTTCTTCTTCTGCTTGGAAAAGTGGGGGAACCAATTATCCCTTCTTCTTCTACCTCCTGGATTACTCGTTTACTCTCCTGCACGTTTCCTTCCCTTTTAATACAGCTCCTAGTGTGCACCATGCCCAGCCTCCTCAGGATACATCAGGGGGCGAAGAAAGGGAAGGAGATACCACACTGATTGTTCCACATCTGTTACCCCCAGGAGCCAGGTCAGGGTTTGTCACACTCTTGGGGATGAGGGGGACTTGGAGGGGGTCAAGTAAAAATCTGTGGAAGGTGGAGCCTGAGCGTGGTGGAGATTAGGTTGGAAAGGCAGTTGGACGACTTAGTGTGGGTCAGGAAGACCACTGAAACCAAAAATAACCCAGCTCTAGGGGGAAAAAGTTACCACATACACCAAAAGGAATTTTTCGACTTTATTTCCCCCCCGCACAAATTTTCAGAAGAGGCTAATCACAAGAGAGATATAATAGTCAGACAAACATTATGCACATGTACACAGTTATATATTTAACTAATAAATTAACTCAAAATTGACAACTTCTAGATGGTGAACCCACTTGAGTTGAGGGAAATGTCCATTTCTGACATCTTTTTATTACACTATTCTAAATGAGAGGAATACCTCATTTACTTACATGGGTAAAATTGTACTCAGTGATCACCACTGCATACTAAGAAATATGCCACTAATTAGCCAAGGTCATCAGATCATAAATTATACATGAAGGATCAGAAATTTGATGTTTTGTAATCTCTTTTAGACTTTAACTTTCGCAGAGTTTAAAAAATTTTTTTTTCAAGTTCATTTATTTGTTTTCTATAAGTAGCCTGGTATACAGGAATATGCGCAAATCGCTCCATAAGAAAGAGGTGCTATGTAGAACCAGACTGAAATCTAGAAGCAAAATAATCAGTAGTTTCTGTGTGCATAGCAGTTTCAAATTATTTGAAAGCTCCAAGAACACTCAAAGACATGTCCATGGACTGTAAGCAGGCAAATATATACACATACTATAAAGCCCTTTTAACCAGAATGCTGGATTTTCTCTTTTCTTGAACTTTCCAATTTACCACGTTCATAGACATAGGTAATTCCCCACTTGCAGGAAGCATCTGGTGGAATGCTAGTTTAGCAAGATGCTCTGTAAAAAAGGGCTTGTGATCAAATAAATCTGGGAGTGCTGCCCTAGTCCCATATTTGTTTGAACTTGAGAAATAATATGAAGGATAATGTTGAAGACATTGTCCACCACATCCCACAGCATCCCTGCTGGGAGGGCCCAGGAGAAGAGTGACATTCAAAACTCGGGGCTGAGGGAAGCTGTGCTTTTCCAAACCCCCTTGTATGTTTTATCTTTTGGTTACTTTAACTCAGAACTGATCAGAATTTCCTCTTTGGTCAAATAGGCAGTTCGAGGCAAGCTTATAAACCACTTCTAATGAATGTGTAGAACCTTAGAGAATGAATTTCTGAATAACTTTAAAGTAGTTATTATTTTCTCTTTGTCCTGCTTTTCTTTAACTCTAGTGTACCTTCGGTTCTTTGGAGAATCATGAGAAAGCAAAAATTGAAAGAGGGGATGATGGAGAGTGAGGAGAGGGAGAGATAGAGACAGAAAAACAAAGATATAATCACAAATTACTGAGGTCCTACTTTGTGTTAGGTGTTGTCCCAATTCTTTACACATATGAGTTTTAACCCTTTATGTGTATAACTCCTTAGATGTATTTCTTTGTTATTTATTTATTTTTATGTTTAGTTTTTGTTTTGGGGGGAGGTAACTAGGTTTTATTTATTTACTTATTTATTTTAAAAGAGGTACTGGGTAGATGTATCTTCTTAATCATCCATGAAGTTGTTAAGAGCCCCATTACATAGGTGACGAAAATGAGGTATAAAGAGATTGAATAACTTACCCAAACCAACACAGTTAGCGGCAGAGGCAATGTTGGATTCAACCCCAGGCACTCTGGCCCCCGAGCACCCACTATGCAAAATTAACAACAGACTAAATGGTTTGGCTTCCATTCTATACTGGTTTACTCTTATCCTTGAACCATTGGTTAACTCCCAGATGAAAAAAAAAAAAGAGGAGCTTATTTCTAAAGCGTGTTGATCTGGCACCAACAGCCCCAAATCCTAAATGTACAGCACACTGGGCAGTGGGAAACGCTGCCAAGAAACTGTGAGCCAGAAGGACTTAAATGAATTGCTTTTTAAGGATGATGAACTCATGAAGGTTTTATTATTATCAGGTATTGCTAAATGCCAACAGTAACTGTTTTTTCTCCTTTACAGGTAATCAGAAGTCACAGCTGTGTATATGGGGGTGGGGTGGGGAGCAGGGGAGGAGGTGGCAGGTAGGGGGTGATAACAGGGGTGACAGGAAGATATTCTTGTTTGTCATTTACTGAGCTGGTCTGAAGATGTAATGCCCCTTTTGACTGTCTAAGAAATCTGTGAGCAGACATAGAAAACAAACTTCTGGTTACCCAAGGGGAAAGGGTGGGTGGAGGGATAAATTAGGAGTTTGGGATTAGCAGGCGCAGAATACCATATACAAAATAGATAAATAAGAAGGTTCTACTGTATAGCATGGGGAACTATATTCAATAGCTTGTAATAACCTATAATGAAAAAGAATATGAAAAAGAATATATATATGTATAAATGAATCACTATGCTGTAACACCAGAAACTTACACAACATTTTTTTTTTACTGAGGTATAGTCAGTTTACAATGTTGTGTCAGTTTCTGGTGTATAGCACATATATGAATATACATATATTCATTTTCATATTCTTTTTCACTGTAAGCTACTACAAGATATTGAATATATTTCCCTGTGCTATACAGTATAAACTTGTTTATCTATTTTATATATACCAATCAGTATCTGCAAACCTTGAACTCCCAGTTTATCCCTTCCCACCTCTCTCCCCCTTGGCAACCACAAGTCTGTGAGTCTGTTTCTGTTTTATATATAAGTTTATTTGTCTTTTTTTTTTTTTTTAGATTCCACATATGAGTGATATCATATGGTATTTTTCTTTCTCTTTCTGGCTTACTTCACTTAGAATGACATTCTCCAGAGCCATCCATGTTGCTGCAAATAGCATTATTTTATCATTTTTAATGACTGAGTAGTAGGCCATTGTATAAATACACCACATCTTCTTTATCCAGTCATCTGTCAGTGGACATTTAGGCTGTTTCCAAGTCTTGGCTATTGTAAATAGTGCTGCTATGAACACTGGGGTGCAGGTGTCTTTTTGAATTAAGGATCCCTCTGGATATATGCCCAGGAGCGAGATTCCTGGGCCATATGGTAAGTCTACTCCTAGTCTTTTGAGGAATCTCCATACTGTTTTCCAGCGCTGCACCAAACTGCATTCCCACCAACAGTAACACAACATTCTAATTCAATTCTACTTCAACTTTAAATTTTTAAAATTAAAAAAATTAAAAAAAAAAAAAAGAAATCTGTGAGCATCTTATGAAAGGGGAAGGGACTTCAGAAATTCCTAGGACATATTTGGAGATCCAAAGTGTGAAAAAGTACAAGTAAAACAGTGTCAATCTCTAGGGGAAAACAATCTGAATGGGACAAATCTTGACACTTCAGAAAAGTACTATTACCGTTGACATGGTTCAAAATCAAACCAAACACAAACCAAAACAAAACAATGACTGCTTATACTCAGAAAAAAGAGACAATGAATATGACTGAAAAATTATACAAAACCTTCTATACCTCTGAGTACATCAGTGACAAGAGCGGCCACACCATCAGGACCAAAAGACTTCTGTGGGACAGGTAGTCTCTCAAAGCCTCTGGGATATGAGGAAACGGGCTCTTAATCTCATTAGGTTGTCCACAAGGTCCCAGTTAATCAGTGTCTACATTCATCAGGGTTTAGCCTGGTACACTTAATGTTACACAGTTAAATGCCACAAGGTCCAAATCAGCTTAAACAAGTCATTTTTCCCCTTGGTGCGGCTGCGTTACACAGCCAGCAAGGCCATACGACTGAGGCAAAATACATCATAATTAATTACCAGACGCCTGAAAGGAACCCACTCCGCTAGTCTCCACATTTTATTTAATGGATTAAAAATAAAATACTATTAACAATAAACACTCCTGACTCCTAATAACTATTTAGTTGACATAATGACTGTCTCAGTCGTGTAACAGGTTTTTAAAAAATTAAGCAGCACATTTTTGCATAGCAGGCTATACGGACAACATTATCATGTAGTTCTATGTGGACAACGATTTTTTTAAGAAATTGATCCTTGATGTGTTTCCATAAAGGTGCTTCTCTAAAGCTCAGTCTATTAAGAAAAATCACCCAAATAAATGTTTACAAAATTAACATAAATATTGATGTGAACTAGCTTGAACTCTGCTGTTTTACTGTTTGACATTTTGACCACAATTTCTTAACGTATGCATCCCTTATAAACATATGGTATATAGCTGCTTCCTAAAGATTACCTGATAATATTCTTAATTTTAAGCTCATCAGAATGTCTTATAAATCCACAGGTCTCAATATTTCTACAATTAAAAACAATCAGAGTTTCGAGTTTATTTGAGGTATTTCAAAATTTGTTATCAAAAGGTATTAGAACTATTCGAGGGATTTGAAAGGTTTCCAAATTAAAGATAAACATTTCAGGATTAAGGATCAATCTAGGAGAAAGCTTTGATAAGTCTCCATTTTCCTTAATTTTTTGAGCTTATTCTTTAAGTCCTAGGCTGCTTCGGCTGAATTTTGCTGAACTTTTGCATACCAATTGTTCATTTTCAGCAACATTCAGGGTATGCCTCTTGCATTTGTCAACCTGCCTAAGCAAAAGATTTGAGGGAAAAAAAAATTTCATTCACTCAGCGAACATTAAGTCTTGGGCACTGGGCAAGGTTGAGGTCAAAGGGTGAATAAGACCTAGCCCCTAGTATAATTACTCTTAATTAGGAAAGGAATATGCTAGAATTAATGACTTAATTTTCACTTTTGACATTCCATTGCTCGTGTTAACTTTAGAAATGCTCACATTAAAAAATGAAGTCTAAGCCTGTGATGGTTTAAAAGTAGTGGGCAGAATGGATTTCTGAACAATTTTATTTTGAGGCTTAAATGGTGAGATGTTAATGATTAACTTAGTGGCACAAAACGTTCCATTGGATATTCTTTGTTTTATAACGTGCCAAATGGATGAGACCTGTTACTGGGGTGAGTTACTGAAATACCCTCAAACAGTAAAGTTGGGTTGAAAGTCTACTGAATGTGCCACAATGATGACATTTTATTTGCTACTCTTGACTGTGAGGATGATGAGAATTACTACCACCTTTATCCTAACTGAGGCACACAAAATGGTGATTGAGAGACCGTTGAGACTGCACCTAAGTTTACATGAAACTGTTTATTCCCAGGTCCTACAGCAGAGGCTTTACGCTGTACTCATGGGCAAACAGGCGCTAAGCAGAATTAGCCTGGAAGTTGAAGGAGTGGACTTGAGTTTTTGACATGTCTGGAAGTTTTTTGCTACCGGGTATATGATTTTTTCTGGATGGCTTGCTTGGGGTGCAGATTTCAGAGAGCTTTTGTATAAAGGTGTGAAGAGATGGGTTGCTACAAGACATGGAAGAAGGAGTTTTAAGCAGAGGCAGACCTGTTACCCTAAGATTTAAGGGGCATTTCACAGCAGCAGTCAAATGCAATTTACCAGTTGAGAGGTAGCTGAATGGATGCTCCTGGGATAGAAGAGCAAACAGCTTTGAATTCTAATAAATAATTATAAACCAAAAAAAAAAAAAATTGCAGTCTATGAAATGGCCTTCTATTTAGAGCGATTGTCATGTGAGGAACTAATGCCTGCATTTTTCAGCTCTTCCTGTTCTTAATGGCCTTTAACCCCAGCAATTAGAAGAATGTGGGTTAGACTCCACCCACATGTTTTCTTAAGAATTTATGGAAATATACTGTCTATCTCTATGGGAATAGTTCTAGGGCACCAAAGGGCCCTAGTTGTGACCATTCATGTTCTATCAAAATCTAAATCCAGTTTCAAATGTGTTTGTTTATTCCATTTCTCAAAGTCCTTGAGAAAAATTACTCCTAAAAACACTAAAATGTGAACCATTCTCATTAACAGATAATGACACCTTACAGCACATGCCACTTCTCTTTTCTTGCCTTACTGATGATATTTGTTACAGAGAATCCTTGTTTCATGATGGAATAACTGGAGAACTCCTATTGCTCATCAGCTTAAAGGTCAAGGGTCATGCTGGTCAGTCACACTTCTGAAAGCAAACAGGACAGACCTACTACTTCCTAGGATGAGGCATGGAACAACGAATAAAAGTGGCCAAATACCAGAGAAACAGTAAATAAAAAGAATGTCGACAAAGCTCGGAGCACCTGGTTGGTATGAAATAAATTAGACCAGGCACATTTACAAAAGTTTTCCTATAGAAAGAAATGTTTAAATATGCTAAATACAGCAAATATTGTGACTCAGAATTTTAGTCCAGCATGTTTTGAATATGAGCAATAGTGTTTATGTGTAGCAGACATGCCAACCGGTTTTTACTGAACATCAATATTTACTGTCATTGGGGTATTATTGATTTTGGCTTCTTGTTGGTCAGTATTTTCCTTCAGAAAAGCACCTTGGACTTTCCTGCCTTTGTACATTTATTTAAGCAGTTCCCTTCACTCAGAATGCCTTTTCCACATATTCAAATATTACTCACTGTCCAAAAGCCAGGCCAGACTTCACCTCTCCCTCTCATGAAGATTTCCCTAATCTCAGGAACTGGAGTTAAGTACTTCCTTCTTTGACGCTCCGAAGAACATCCTTGCAACATGATTCAAGTATTCAGAGTCACTACAAGTTAGACTTGGCAACCCAACATTTACTGAAATTTATCTCCTTTTTTAGACTGTAAATGCTTTGAGGGGAAGCACAGGACTGCACTTTATTCATATTTGCCTATTCAGAATCCTTAGCATGAAGAACTGTTCTGCACACAGCAGACAGAATATTTGTACGTACATACTCATGCTCTCAATGAATGACTACAAATAACTGTCATAATGTAATTCACACCCAACACTAATTTTAAACGGTTGTAAAAATTCATTTAATCATTCATGATTTTTTGAACACTTCACTTTTGACCAGGCACTCTTTTAGGAGCTACAGACACAGCAGAGACCAAAACAGACCTGGTCTCCTAGACTTTAACTTCTGATGCCAAAAAAAAGGACATATAAATATAGACTACAAAGTCGGGCTGTGATAAGTGTAGGGTAAGAGGAGAATGCAAGAGACAGTATTTTAGACAAGGTGGTCAGGAAAGAGCTTTCTGAGGCGGCCACACATGAACAAAGCAAGTGTGAACCCTAGGGAATATCTGGGAGCAGGGTTTCTGGGCAGAAGTACTAGCAAGAACAGAGATGCTCTGGCAAGAAAGTGCTAGGCATTTCAGAAAGTCGGGTAAAGAAGAGTGGTAGGAATTATGGTTGGAGGGCTAAGTGGCCCAATAACGGGAGGCCATGTGGACCATGCACAGTAAAGACTGGGTTTTGTGCCAAATGTGATACAAGTTACTGGATGGTCTGATCATAGGATGACTTCATCTGATTTAAGATTTCAAAGCACCTGGCTGCTAACGATTAAAAAAAGAATATATGGGGGCCGTTGTAGAAGGGAGATCAATTAGGAGACCACCACAGCAGCGCAAGGCAGAGGTGCTGCTGGATCAGGGTGGTAACAGTGATGGTGCAGAGAAGTGGTCAGCTTTGGGAAGTCCTTAGAAGGCAGAGCCTCCAGGAGCTGCTGATGGATTGGATGTGAGGGGTGAGACAGAGAGAGGAATCCAAGTTGGCTCCAAGGTTTTGGTTTGAACAACGAAATGGAAACAAATTTCCATTGAGATAAAGGACACTGGAAAGAGAGAAGGATGTGGGGAAGTAAGAGTTCTGTTCTGGACACATTAAGCTTGAGTTGACAAATAGCAGTCAATTGGACATGTCAGGTAGGTAGCTAGATATAAGTCCACAGCTGGAGATACAAATGTGAGATTTACGGGAATACAGCCACAATCTATTTAAACATCTACATGCTTTTGAGGCTATAAGGTTAAAATTAACTGGTATACTTTAAAGCCCACGTACAACCTATTAAGTATAGTGAATTTAAAAAATAAAGTTACTTTAATCTGTTGCCTACCACATCAACAGTTGACCCTAATCCCAGAGGCATAAATAAGCATGTACATTTTGGGCAAACTTTAATCATAAAAAAGAATGAAGTATATTCTACCATAAATATTTCAGCAAATAGTCATATGACAGAACATGAATGTTTAATCTAGACATCACCTCGGTCATTGTATGTTAGACAGTATGTCTGTGATTTCCTCTAGAAATTCCAAATTGCAGCCAATTTTTTTCCATGTATAAGTGAAAGTGATACTTCCCCATTATTTGCCACCTTTTTCTTTATCTCTTGTTCTCACTCTCACGCTGCACCGTGTAGGATTCTTAAAAGAATAAAAATGTATTTTATATTGTCCTAGCCAACTTTGTGCTGCTGACTCAAGGGAAAAACCAACCTAATATAGGTTCCTACTCAATGTATGTCATATACACATGTGGTAAAGGAAGATTTGGGGAGACATGGGAAATCATCATTTTCCCCCCTTAGGAATAAAATTAGCTAATTCTCCTCAACTCCTCAATTCCCCAAAGAATAATTCCCCTCATTTATTTTCAAGTGAGGCTGTTAATATAAGAAAAAAAATGAGTGGAAAATTTACCGGTCCCAACTATGACTAGTCAACCCAAAAGACACAATCTGTGTCAGCAAGGAAATAAAAGGTGAAGAAGAGACATAGTCCCAAGTCAGCTGAGGGCTGGATGGTTGCAACAGCCTTCTCGCCGGTCTTGTCTTCAGTCTCTCTGTGTGGCTTCATTCTGTTTTTTTCATTGCTAAACTAATCTTTTTGCAGCACTGTGTATTAGCCTCCTACTGCTGCTGTAACAAATTACCACAAACTTAATGGTTTAAAAGAACACAGATTTATTCTCATAGTTTTGGAAGTCTGAAGTCTGAAATGGATCTTACTGGTCTCAAACCAGGGTGTTGATAGGGCTGTGTTCCTTTTGAAGGTTCTAGGGGAAGATGTGTTTCCTTGCCTTTTCCAGCTTCTAGAGGCACCAACATTCCTTGGCTTGTGGCCCCTTCTTCCAGCCTTAAAGTGAGTGGCATAGTATCTTCAAATCTCTCTGTCTGACCTCTGCTTCCATCATCACATTTCCTTCTCTGACTCTAACACTCTTGCCTTCCTCTGATTAGGACCCTAGTGATTTCAATGGGATGACTTAGATAATCCAGGATAATCTTCCCATCTTAAGAGCATCACCAGTCACATCTGCCAAGTCCCTTCTGCCATTAAAATAATATATTCACAGGACATCTTGAGGGAGAGGGGCATTATTCTATCTACTGAACATTGTTTTCAAATATTTCATTTCTCAGAAATGTTTTGTGATCATCCTGGAGGTTAATAACTGGGGCTCTGAGTCAGACAACCCTGGATTTAAAACCTGCTTCATCACACATCAGCTGCGTGAACTTGGACATGATTCTTAGCTTCTCTAAACCTTAATTTCTGATTCTAGAAAACGAGATAATAATGGTATCTATTTTATAATGATAATGAGATAATAAATGCAAAACACATGATATAATTTAGTTTAAAAATACTTATTGAGTTGCCCTCTGTGTGCCAGGCCCTGCGCTGGGATATCATATTTCTCTCTGAGTCGAGAACAAAGTGTCTGGTATTAGAAGCCCTCCACAAAGGCCTTTTCCTCCAGTGCTTGTTGGCTGTCCACTCCCTGGCACCCGCCATA
The DNA here is from genome assembly GCF_009834535.1 of Camelus ferus. Taxonomy (NCBI): domain Eukaryota; kingdom Metazoa; phylum Chordata; class Mammalia; order Artiodactyla; family Camelidae; genus Camelus; species Camelus ferus. The sequence goes on from NC_045706.1 coordinate 16,364,756, forward strand.
TACTATTTTGCCCTAATACTTAACTGTTCACATAAATATGCCTGCCCTAGCTAAACTACAAGATCCAAGGCTAGTATCTTCTCTAAGTCCTGATTCTATTTTAAAATAAAGGAAGTCGGTCTAATGTGCCTGTCCCCCATCCACCCAGTACCAAAGACACCCACATTCCAGCTCCCTGCTTTCTCTAGCTTAATATGCTCTTAGCCCAGTCAGACCCCTCCTTGTGTCCTGTCTGCTACCTCACTACAGCCTCACTCAGCCCCAAATTCGACCCTCCTAGCTGCCGAAGCAGCCCCTGGCCTCCTGTCTCTCTCACCCTTGCTTCTCAAGGAAGTTTCTAGAAGAGTGGCTTTTGCTCTGGCTCCAGACCTAGAACACTGTTGAAGAGTAACTGGTATATTTTGAAGAAACAGTGAATGGAGGATTGAATGAAGGAAGGGGTACCGGCAGTATCTTACTACAACCTGGTTTCCTGTTATTACTAAATCAGATACAATGTAGATTGGTTGTCTCCTCTCAAAAAATAAAATCATTTCACAAAAGCAAAGTCTGAGAAAACCGGAAAGGCCCAGTTCATGTATGAATATGTAGCAGGCCTTTATTCACATACTTGCATTCCAGAGAGGGCCCACAGTACATGGAAAATCAATCATGAGTCCAGGTTATTATTTTTTTTTAAAGGAGGGGATCTTTTCCATATGACACCTAATGGTGGCAGCAATAATACAAAATAAGCTTTTAAAAATCGTCCTCCATTGTTCTCCATTATTTGGGTCTTTGATGTATCCTACATTATGAGCTATCAAAGCAAGACAATACATCCAAGGGAGAGAACACTGCTAATGAAGGAAACATTAAAAGGTTATGCTTTCTCCCCGTTACTTTTGTCTTCTTTGCAAATGGTTTTAAAGGTCATTTTAAAAATAGCCTGCAAGGCTACAAAGCCCTCTAAATATTTAAATAACACAATGCGGCTTATTTTTACATAGTGTTCTAAATGCACATCACAAAATGCTTCACAGAAATGTCAGTCAAAGGCTAAAGAGAATAGAAAGGTGCATTTGAAGACTGAACAGAAGGAAAAGAATGATTCAGATGAGAAGGAAGAGACCTTTCAATAAACAGTACATAAACTGGCTGCACAAATGAAAATACAACCATACACTTTAGATAATTAGAGAGACTTCAGAGAAAGGGGTCAAACTGGAGACAGCCCCAAATCAAGATGTCACATATACTAGGGGAAGCCAACTGAGTCTTGGGTCTTCAAATGGTGGTCTGATAATGTTACTCTGAAGAAAGCAACTAGAATAAATTGGTGGGGGTTTTTTGTTTTTGATTTTAGCATTTACCGTGTGCCAGGCCCTGAGCTCAGTGTTTTATTCGTCCCCTCATTTAGGCCTCACAGGTTAGGTTTTACCTTTAACATTTACAGACAAAGAATCCGACCCAGAGAGGTTCAATCAATTCTCAGAGGTCACGGTGAGCACAAGAGTCCAGACTCTTCCAGATCTGTCTCATTCTTGAACTTCCAATCCAAGTTAGTGCCAAAGAATGAGAACCAGACAAGAAACCAAGAAGTAACATATAGAACCACAAAGGAATTAGAAGGAAAGTAAGAGTTTGTTTTTGGTCTTAGTTATAACAGGAAAGGTTTTTCTGAACATAAATTCAAAGAAAAACATTTTTTAAAAAGAAAAAATTCTGCCACATCAAATTTAAAATTTCAGTACTTCAAGAACAGTAGAGGTGGGAGGGTGGGAGGGTAATAGCTCAGTAGTAGAGTGCGTGCTTAGCATCCACAAGGTCCTGGGTCCAATTCCCAGCAAAACAAAACAAAACAAAAAAAACAGTAGAAAAAGCCTACTGATAAGATTTGAAAAAAGTATGCCACAAACATGAAGCACACAGAGCAGTTACTAGAAGAGCTCTTGTGTAGATCAAGAAGAAACCCACAAACATCCCAACAAAAAAGTTCACTTTCAAAGCAAAAATAAGCAAAAGAATTACAATGATTAATAAACATGAGAGAAAATAGCAGCCTTAATAGTGATAAATAAATGCGGCAAGGCCACCAGAGCATCTTTTGGATCAGTTTCAATGAAGGTTTTAGGAAAAGCAAATTATTAACCTACTTTCGCTTATTGGAGGGCGATTTGATTTTACATATAAAAAAGTCTTGAAAATAGTCATGTGCTTTGGCCCAGCAATTCCACTCTTAGGAATTTATCATTAAGAAATAGCCAAAAATTTATGCAAAAAATTATGAATGACTATCACAACTGCAACATTAGAACAGTAAAAAAAAAAAATCAAGACAAAATGTCAAATAATTGGAATCTGGTTAAATAAATGTATGATACAGTCATAGGGTGGAGTTGTAGACAGCCATTAATTTTTTTTTCTCAGCAGAATATTTGATGATATGGAAAAGTCTTCATACTGTATTAATTTTTTTAAAGCAGGCTTTTAAAATACATAGGTATATATATATATATATTTCAGGGTTACAAACTTAAATGCTTACAGAGAATGATAGCAAATGCATGCTGTGATATGACCAGGTTTTATTAAAAAAGGGTGACCACATGTCCTGTCTGAACATGTTCACACATACACGCATCCACCAGCCTGTGATGTTTGTTTGAATAGTTGCTAAAAAATATCTAGAGTGGTTGGTGGATTACGAGTAATTTTAATTTTCTTCTGTATGCTTTTCTATTTTTCTTAAACTTTCTATATGGGGGTTGAAAAAACCCTATTTTTATAGTAAACAATTCTTTTTTTTTTTCCCCTAATAAATGTTATGAAATAGACAACAAGAGACAATCAGTGCCGGCTTGCTTTTAGACAGAACCACTGACACCACCCCACCCTGAGGTCGCTTTTTCTACCCTGTTTGCAGAGTTCCCTCTGAGGAAGCGGCTTTCACTGCGTCTGCTTCACAACCCTGTCTATCCTTTGACTATGACCTCTGGAAATGCACTGAAAATGCTAAAGCAGTGGTTCTCAGTCTTCACTGGTGTCTGAAGTCCCTAAGGAGCTTTAAAAAACGCTGTTGCTGACACCCCACCCTGGAGATTCTGATTCAGTTAATCTGGGGTGGGGCCCAAGCATTAGTAAGTTTTAAAAGCTCCTCAGCTGGCTGTAACATTGAGCCAAGGTTGAAAACTCTTGGTCTGATCTACACTTTTCAGACTGCAGCTTAATTTCCTAAAGGATGCATCCTTTAAGAAGATGGGAAAGAAGATCATGCTCATTCTTGGTATACGATGCCTGTCTATATTTCTAATCTATTTGAAATGATCACTATGAATTCTCTCCTTTAGGCTGAATAGTCCTTCATTTGATAAACACTTGATTATAAAGCACTGTATCATAGGGCTGTATCTCCTTCCTTCATGGAACTAAACACAACCTTCATTTAGGGTTTACTGGCAGGATTACATCATTAACATCTTCTTTTCCTCCACTGGACTGTAAACGCCATGAGGATAAGAACATCTGTTTTTTTCCCCCATGTATCCTCATAATTTGCAAATTGAGTAATGTACTTGGGCACCAAATCTAATCATTTATGTGTTCTCTGAGGATGACATTCGGGACGCAACATTTATGGAATTGCACACTTGCTGGGTATAAAGTACTATGACAAATAATGCCTGGATATAAACCAAAGCACAGACAGACTCCAAGTGCTATGATTTAGTAAGGGGGAGATGAATGCAAATATCTAAATGCATCACTAAGCCCAATGAAGAAGTGCCACTGCAGAGGCAGAAACCCAACGGCATCAACAGACGGAGAAGTGGTTTTTCTGACTGGGACTTTCATGGAAGCACCAATGAGGAAATATTCAAGTTAAGCTTTGGAGGATGAACAGATGTTGAGAGTCAGAAAGGGTGGAGAAAGGGCACTTGCTGCTGCAACATATTATCTCAAACTTATGGCTTAAAACAACACAAATTTATTATCTCTAAAGATGAGAAGTCCAGGTGGGCATGGCTTCTTTCTCTGCTCTGGGTCCTACAGGATCAAAATCAAGGTGTTGCCAGGGCTGCATTCATTTCTGGAGGTTCTGGAGATGAACTGACCTCAAAGCTCTTTCAGGCTGTTGGCCAAACTCAGTTCCGTGTGGTTGTACAACTGAGGTCACCATTTTCTATTGGCTGTCAGCCAGAGAACTCTCTTAGCCCCTTACACTGTCTGTATTTCTTTTTTTTTTTTTAATTTTTGGGGGGGGGGTCATTAGGTTTACTGATTTATTTTTAGAGGAGGTACTGGGGATTGAAACCAGGACCTCATGCATGCTAGGCATGTGCTCTACCACTTGAGCTATACCCTTCCCCTGTATTTCTTACCATTTTGCCCCTCTAGCTTTGAACCAGCAAAGGTACACTGAATCTTTTCTGCCTCCAGCCAAAGTTCTTTAAAAGAGCTCATGTGATTAGATTGGACCCACCAAGTTTAGGAAACTCACCCTGTCTTAAGCTCTGTAACCTTAATTACATCTGCAAAGTCCCTTTTGCCACGTATCATAAAATAATTGCATGTTCCAGAGATTAGGTCATGGATGTCTTCAGAGGTCCATTCTGTCCACCATGCCAAGTAACCCGCAGGATAATCAGTAGGATATGGTTGCAGCATAGATGCTGGGAGATATGGGCAAGGAGCTTCAGAGCCCTAAAAACCAGCCTGAGATGTCTGGAGTTTATCATGTCAGCAAGATGTGGTTAAGGCTCAGAGTGGGTAAATTTCATATACTAAAAAATATAGAATTGTTTTAGAAAACACCTCTTGTAATATAATTCTGGGAACATAATAGGAAGCTGAATGCCTGTGTTTTATATGCTCAGCTTCTACCATTACAGCCAAGAAGAGAGATACCGTAGCTGAAGCTAATTCTTTCCAGAGCTGTGGCTATCTTTCTGTACACTGATTATTACCCTGAACATATCTTCTGTTCTTGTTCCCAATCTCTGATCTAATGAAATAAATAAATTACATATATGTATATAATATATATATTTCACATATACATGTATATAGGGAAATAGATTCTCTCTCTGTATATGTGTGTATGTGTCTGTATATATTTATATATCTCATATGTATCCAATACTCTACATTCCTCTTTATAACTTGCCCTGATTCACTAACCATACATTTCCATTATCATCTCTGAGTAATAAAAAAATTCTTTATATCAACTCACCCATATACAAGCTTCCAAGTGGCTACCAACTTCCATCTCTCGCTAAATATCAGGAAACATGACTCAGACTCAAAATACCCCTAATAGAGATTAGGGCAAAAACATCGAGTGGAAAAGTAAGCTATGTTCATTTACTGAGTTCATATTCTGAGTACAAAAATATTGTGTCATGAAAACTAGAAATCTACACTTAAATAGCACCCTAACATTAAGGTTTGGCCCTTCACTCCCTATACACATTAAATCTATAAAAAGGAAGAAAACTATAAATCATCATCTTTAAGGAAATGCACATTGCAATTCTCATGAAATAAATTGAGGCTTTGACAACACATTTTTTCCCCTCTTTTGACTTAATACCTGTGTGTGTAGTAATAATCTTCTGGGCAAGAATTTGGATTCTGACGTCAAAGCGCTGGTTTAAATCCTCACTCTACCATTTTCTAGAAGCGCTATCTTCAGCAGATTACCAAACTCTCTGTGTCCTCCTCACTGTAAATGGGGACAAAAATGATACCTCCTTCAGAGGGTTGTTGTGACTTGACACATGTAAAGCACTAAGAATGGTGTCTACACATAGTGAGTACTCGACAAATGTTAGCTATTCTCTTTACTATTATTTTTAAATACATCAGATGTTATTCTCTGCAATTTATTTCCCCTACTTCTGTTCTCCCATTTCTTAAGAGGAGAGAGGTTTTAATTTCACAAAGACAAACCAGTTCTCAGACACAATAAGGCAAATAAAACAGTTTTCTTAGAAGTAAAAATCTTTGACATTTGCCCTTTCAATATAAAACTTTATAGAAAAGAAAGGTGAAGAAGCAAAGGGTTGAAATATACAGGGAAAGTGACTCTAGAAAGCTGCACAGATGCTTTTGACTGAAATAAACGCCTCCCTCCCTGCCAGGAACTGGGTTCTGCAAGTGGTTGAAGGTGTCAGGGGAGGTAAGAAAGCTGGACAAAGCCTGGAATAAAGGAGCAATGTGATTAAACGAACTCATGACACAGTGATGACGTGCCCGGAAGTTAATGCTGCCAGTTAAGAGAACGTGTTGAACACGTATTATAATGCATTAAAGCCCTACACAGTGACAGCCTGTGTGAGGGCTATGGACTGGCAGAGCTCATAAAACTTATGGTTCATGCCTTACTACTCACCGCTACTTTGTACCTGCAGTTCAAGAAGGACTCAGGAAAGAGCTTGTCTTTAAGCCATTTGGAGTGAAACACAGCCTCATCCTTCTTCACACTCTCAGTTTATAAGAGGGTATTATCATTCTTTTCAAAGGAAAACATGTGACTAGCTCCAAACTGAATAAACATAATTATCAAACATGTTATAACGTTTTCAGTCTTTCACTGAATGACTTACAGTCAAATAGGACATCCTATGTACGTACTATCCTGAAGTGATACTCTGAAACCTATTATATTTACTACTTTTGGTATGGATTTGCTTTAGAAATTACTCATTTTTTTGCAAAAGGAAAAAATCTTCGTAATGTTATGGCCTAAATGGCAACTTGTTTAGAGGAGCTGGAAAAACAAACTATATTTGTTGCTTTTTGCTCCAGGCCACTCATATTTCCATATATCTTTCTGTTGCTTGTCTACTTTTTCTTCTCATAAAAATAAGTTCAACGTAGACACACATGCTGAACATACAACTGCAGCTTAGTTCAACTTAGAAGACACTGTACAAGCTCCTTTAAAAGCCCCATAAAGATTTCTTTACACAATTTTCCTGTCTAAATCCACCTCATTTTTCTTTCATGACATCAGAGCTGCAGTGGTTTTTAATTTCATTTCAATGGGAAAGACATGGTTTTTCAACCTTATTTTACTAAAACCAACCAAGCACAAGCTAAGGTTAAAAAACAAAATGAAACAAAAAAACTCCCCTCTCCTGATTCAAACAATGCACTAAGAATGTAAGAAAGCATCAGAGGCACTTAAAACAGTTCAGGAATTTGGAGGGAGGGAGAGAAGGGAAGTCTAAAAGTCACTTTCCTCCCTAACACTGGGGGGAAAATCCTACTACTTTTTCGGAATACATTTTTATAATTTCAGTTATACCACTGAAAAGCTAATTCTGAGTATAACTATATTTGTGCATTTATTAATTAATCCATCCAAATTATGGGAACAGGACTAAACAATGTGCTCATTACATTCAGTTCTCTAAAAGTACAACAACAGTATTAAATGTTCAGCACTGTCTGCAAAGGTATCTTTGATATCAAATTTCAGGGAATTCCATTTAACACAGCCACTTCACATGTCTCCTTCAACAAACTTTATTAACTTTCTCTTTCTTCCATTTTATTAATGTATAACAGTCAGAGTTAAGTCCTTTTCCCTCGATATCCTTTCCAATTCCTTTCTCTGAGTCACACTCTTATTTATTCTCTGTGCCAGTCTCCGTGCCAGCTTTTAATCTGGTATTGTTTAACTCTCTTTCTCCTGTGTTATAAACTCTTGAAAACATATATTATACGCCTCTCCAGTTTCCACAGTGACTATTACGGTGGTAGGTACACAGCAGGTATTAAACTTGTTAAATGAATTTTGGGAAAAGAGCATTCACAAAGAACATTTATAGAGCTAAGGAATCTCAACTATGCTTTTAGAAACACCAGAAACAGAAAAATAGTAAATTTCCCACAAATTTGATGTCACTGAAGCACTCTTAAAACAATTGATTTTAATAGCTATTAAAAGGGGTTTGTACTTCACATACTCATCAGTGGGCTTCAGGGCCCACTGAAACATATAATTCTCTGCTCAGATCCTGAATCTAATGGCTAAGAAAGTCGGACAAACAAATGAAAATGTGAACTTACATATATAAATGGACGGAGCTTGGACAACATAAGTTTATGGATGTGGAATTTTTGAGTTTAAAATTTCAAGGTCCATGAAAGAATAAAACGTGTTTGCTGCTAAAAACCACTGGCCATTTTTAGACAACTAAATCACCAGTGGTTACCCTAAAACTAAGTGCTGTAATAATAGGATGTGCAAAATGGAGATGTTGGAAATGAGAAATGGTGAATTTGTTTACTTTGGTCTTTTTTACCATGGCTATGAGAGTAACTGTTTGGACTTCCGACTCTGCTAACCACAATTGTTTCTAAGGAGACTGGCTAGAGGAGGAGGCGGGGTCCAGGCAAAAGCAGTGGCCACAGAGAAGAGAAAAAAATGGAAAAGGGGATAGAGAGATAAGGAAGTGGATGTTAAAAGACTGATAATAAAACTACTACTTGTTTTTGTGATTATAGGTCACAGGCAATCACAAAGTGATCCTTTATTTTATCGAGATGAAGAATTCACAAGTCTCTGTTGGAAAGACTCTGCGTTATTCAGAGCGTTGCTGAAAAACCATAAAGGTTATTATTTTTTTGCACTATTATGTTCACTTATTCTTCTCCGTTTCTAACTGATCATTTAGAAACTTCCACTTCCATCCTAGTTGGATATTTTATTGGCATTATTAGCAGTTCTCAAAACCAACCAGAAGGAGGTTGTTTCTCGTTTTAAGATGAAATGAATTTATGCCGATAACACAAAGGGTCCAGAATAAATAGCAACTTAGGAGGAGTACAGCACTTCCTTGAATGCTTTTTTGGCTGCGAAAAAGAATGTTGCCACAAAAATCTGTTTTGCATCATCTAAATGCTTGAAACAAGAACACATAATTTAGAAGAAGAAAAAAATAAAAACAGTGGCTGCCACTTAGCCATAAAGAGCAAAGTCGTGTTAGAAATAGCTTCCCTGTGATATTTTGGTACATTTCTGGGTTTTTTCAGCAATCGACGTAATTATGTGGTTGGAGAGGGCAGTGTTTATCCACATTCCCATTTATACACTGTATACAAACAGAGGACTTGACTCCAACGGTCTGATGAGCACACGGGTTTGCGGCCACATCCTTGGCCTCAGCCGCTGAGGAAACCCAGGTGGTTTTATCAGATGTAAGTGCAATCTTTAAACTAGAGAATATTGATCTCTGATTCCACTTCTGTCTGTTCAAAACACCCAAGGCTTTCTCTGCTTAAGTGCTAGATTACAGTTGTGGAAGACTGTTTATACGAAGTATGTCAATATGCTAATTCATTCCATAGTTAGTGACGTTATGAGGCAGAGGCGGAGGAGGGCGAGGGACACAACACCCCCTTCCCCCCAAAAATCCATACTTCCGTTGTTTCTTTGTACAATGTGATACCAGAAATAAACCCCCACATCTTTCCCCGTGGCTATTCTGAAAACTTTGGAATGATTTCTAGGAAGCAGGGAAACGAAACTTCTGCCTATTAGAATATTCAAGCTTATCAAATCATTGCATGTGTTAGGATGACTAGAAATGCTAACTTTATTGTACAGGAAGTTCTTTCATGAAAATGACATTCTTTTTCAGTTAAAAATGTTCAGATGTCAAAACTGGTGCAAAGGAAAGTAACAAGCTGTAATAGCTGTTCCATGCAGCAAAAGTACAAAATCACGTTTCAAATATCACACAACTGCATCTATTCAGTTGGCACCCTCTTAAGTGGCACGCCCATTTCATCGGGCTGATGGCCAAAGCCCTGCATGAGTGATTCAGCACAGTGGCATACCTCATCCATTCACACATGTCTAGTACTGTCTGCAGCACTATTTACACAAGTTAAGAGATGTGAATCGGCACTTTGTAGCATACATTTTCTTCTGTGTGGCCCTTTATTAAAACTCGGCTGGCTCCCAGTAGCATTATACATTCTACAAGTTGATCCACCCTTACTAAAGGACCTAGTTCATGCTGCCCATGCTATTAAAATGATTTGTGGGACAAAATGCTGATATTTTATTGCATGATAAGACTCTAGAATCTTGTGACTAATTTTCTCAATTCAATTTTCAAAACCCTGCCAACCATCACTACAAGTATAACATGGATGCTTAGAATTGAATGTACTATTTTTGCACATATGTCTCTCTCTCTCTAAATATAGATAAAAATGTATAGAAACATGGACAAAATGTGAATACATCATCCCAACTCACTGCACAGAAGGAGGCTATGGAAACTCCGAGCCTCTGTTTCCTTATCTGTTGAATGGGGAGAGTAATTCTACCTAGACTGCATAGATGGGAGCAAAGATTAGGTGAGGAAAGGCTTATAAAGAGCCTAGCACATGGCCTGGCCCATAAAAAGTATTCCGTATCTACCCTGAGAGAAGCTCGATTTGTTGTCAGTCACAGTTTGAACGGGGACAGTAAAGCGAGCAACAGACAGTAGAGGAAGCTGCTGTTTCCAAAGGCACACCCAACACTCTGCCTGACATCACAGGGGAGTGATGCGTGGCACTCAATTTGACAGTCTTCCAAAAGGGAACCCAGGACATTCTATTTTGGGTTACAAAAGTTGTCTTGGCATATTTGGTCCTTCTCATTGTGCTTCCCCTCACTCCCCACTCAAATATTTCTCAGTAGTGCCGTGAGAAATGGCTTGACTTCATGAGTTCTTGAGGTAAGGAGAAAAATATATTTTATAAATTCTTCCTGTTAATTTCTGTTACCCATTCTGATGCCAGTGTTCAGCCTGAATTACATTCACTGGTAGTACGCTAGAAATTTCAGACTCATAGCAAAACCACCCATGATACTAAAATAATACTAAGGAGGGAGGGAAATTAATAGAGGAAAAGGATATATAAATTTACCTCTTTTCTGAATCTGTGGTTATGTGCTCTTTAAATACTGCTGTTGACTGTAGACAAATGAAAACCATTTGTTTCCAACAACAAACTATAGTGCATTCGCCCCCATGCCAGTTAGATCTGAACTTTGACCCAGGATGTTTTACATATAGGAGAAGAAAAGAGTACATTATATGTGACTGCCATTGACAACGCAACTTTGAGTATTTTGGGAAAAAAAATAAAAAGCTCCTTTGGCAGTAGGAGAAAGAGCTGGCCATGTGCACCAACATGACTCGTCTGTCACTTTAAGAGCTGAAATAGGAAAACCTGTACCATTTTTGTACTTTTGTTCATTCTTTTCAACTCATTCGAAGTTGCCCCCTGGGAGTTAGCCCTCCACCAAAAGTCTCTTTCAGTGCACAACTAGCTCTCTCTATTAAGCGTCCCCACCCCTGCTCTGCTGTAACACTGCCTCCTTTGTACTTGCCTGGTGAACTGACCAGCCATACAGTACAATGGCCACAATTACTAAATTACACTGCCTGTCACTGCCTTTTGTATCACACCTCTAACAGGTGCCATTACCATGATAGGGCAAATTGTAATAATCCATTCACAGCATCCACCGCCTTAATAATGTATTTTTTTTTATTTTACATAATCTGTGTGTGAATACCACAAGGCATTTGAATAGTTAGTAAATACACGGGGGCTGAAAGACCGAACTGCGTGGAATGCAGCGACAAACAAAGGCACTCAGGACAACAGACCTGAATGCAACCACATTCCTGATAAAGCTGACAGACACATAAATATATGTGCCAACGCAGAAATGGCCTCCAGATTTGAGGGTTTGGGGAAAATCAAATGGAGGGACCTGAGAATAACAAGACGTTAGCAAACTGAAGTTGTTACCCCAGGTTTAAAACTCTACATGGCGCCTAGGTGAGCCCAGCCACAGGCGTCCTCTGCTGTTGTCAGCAGCACCCAGGGCCGGAACACACCAGAGAATCATGAAAGCCCGAGCTGAGCCATGGGAAGTCTGCTCTTGATCACTGCTGCCCCTTCTCCCGGTCCCCTTTCCAGATTCATCTCTCTAAGCAGCCTACGAGCATACAGGACATGAAACATGACACCACTTAAATGATCTGTGAAGTTTACAGAAGCACTCCAAGTGTATACATGTGAATATGGGTGAATACACGTATCGGCAAAAATGCCTCCCTTCCTGAATATCATGGTCGGGGTAAACTTGAGTGGATCACTGATGGAGGTTTGGAGGCTTTATTTTCTGAGAGGTTGTTACGGATAAGATATACTCATTCACTAGCGCCTGGACTCCTGGTGGTTGGCCTCAAGGAAGCTTCATGTTTACAATATGATGATGACGTCTCACTTTTGAAAAGTGACTCAAAACACTTCCAAATGATAAGATTCTAATCAAGCATAAGATGGCATTGCTATTATGGATTCATCCTTCAGACCACTTAGCGAAGTCTAAGCATTGCCTTAAGTCATAACAAGTAAAGGAAGAGTCTCAGAGCTGTTTCTCCACTGAGGGCATTTTTGAACCAAAAGTTTTAAAGACCATTACTTTTGTGCCACTAAAAAGGCACACCCAGGCATTTAAAGTTTTCAATTAGCCATATAATCAGGAAAACCAGAGAAGACTCCACAGTCAAGAGGACCAGGGATGGCTCTACAATTTCCATACTTAACGGGGGCTACAGGTAAGGTGTGTCAAGGGGGAGGGTCATGGAGATTGTCTTGAAGCTGCACTTGCATATCAAAAACATTCTTTTTTATTTCGATTGTATATTAGAGATATTCCAATTGTAGTGTAGAGTATTTTGCATAATTCATTTCTTCTTCCCACAAATTAGGTTGTGATACTGTCGATCTAAAATGTCTTTGGGAGGAGGGACTAACAGGCATTACTAGGTGGTTAGAGTTTCTCCTTCCCCAATTTGCCCCTTCAATTCTGCCACTGATGGGGATACATCAGGAAATGCTACTTGCTATTATGAACATGCAGTCCCTGATCTACTCATCTCCATAAATCTGTACATGGATAAATGGAGATTCTGGAGTTTACTACACCTTCATCATCATGTTTTAAGAGCTCACTACATGCCCTGCATGGTGTAAGGATTTTACACTGTCACATCTAATCCTTCTCCGAAACCTGTGAAGTAGGTACTACTATTATCTCAATCTTGCAGATTAGAAAAGTGAGGCTGAAAGCCCATGTAACTTGCCCAAGGTGATTTTACCAGAGTCCCAATAGAAAATAGACCACGTAATCAAATTGGGTAATTTAAGCAGTCTTTAATAAAGAGGTAATTTAAAAGGTGTGGGAAACCACAAGGCCTGGCACATCAGCCTGAGGCAAGGTAACAGTGGGCAAGTTAATACAAGGCTTGAGATGGGCGGGCAGGGAATGGGTACCAGGATTCTGAAAGAAAGAGCCTTGTGCACAGATGCAGCCAGCCCAGGGCAATCCCACAGGAAGAGAGCTGGGCGAATCCATACCCCAGCCTTACTTACTCTCCTCCCTGTGTTCCGTGTCCTGCTAGTGCTCCCCACTGGGTGAACCCAAGTGGAACCCAGAGGGCAAGGGAACCCACTGGCCTGGTCCATACACAGCCCATCATCCAAGGAACAAAGCAGAGTGGATGTGGGGAGGGAAAATTTATGTCCAAGTGGTCACACGGTGAGTGTGTAAACAGTAGTTAGGCTTGGATTTAAACCCAAATCTTCTGCTATTAACCACTGGCCTATATACTGCCCTCTAAGAAGACATGTATATTTATAATTCTGGTATATGATTATTTTTAAGTCTTCCACTTTTAAAATCTCTTGAAATTCTAAAAAATCTCCATTCAGCCAACTGGATTCCCACATTCCTTCTCTTTCCTCCTGGTTCTCTGTGTACACTGTGAGTGTCAATCACCCAAGGCCCCCCTTTTCTGCCTGTCCATCACCCTGATTTGGCCTCCCATTGCCTCTCCATCTGGCCTACCTCCCACGGTTAGCCAGTTCAGCTTTGCACTCACTACCACCCTACAATCACTCCTCTTTGTTCTCCTGTCATTCCTACTCCACCAGTCCTCCACAGGCATCGACATTCCACTGTTTGCTTTCTTGGCTCCTACTCCTGGTCTGCCGAGCAATCCAGGGCGGACCTTTAAAGCCACACCAGTGAGCCCAATACAAATTCCTGCGACCAGACCACCTCAGCTGAGCGCGCGGTAATTCAGCCATTTCTGACTCAGCTCGTGCCGAGTCCCCTTGACATTTCCTACAGCAACCATTCTGAGCCCTTCCACCTCTTTCTAAGTCTTTGACCCTTCCTTCACTTTCAAGGGGTAACCAGGTTCCCTGTTTAGAATCATGGCAACCCTTCTGAAGTTCTCTCCTTTCAAACTCAACATTATTCAAAATCCACTCTATCTTCCTCTTCCTTCACCCCCTGCTTCTGAGGAAGCGTTTTTCCTTTCTCAGGTCACATCTTCAGCATGCGCTGTTGATTCCAGCCCTTTGCACATCTTCCAGGTCCTGAAATGGGCAATGATTTTCCTTCATATTGGCATCACTACCTCTCTACCAGTTCCCACCTTAAGGCCCCAAAACATGCTCAGGGCTCTCTAGTTTAAGGAAAAAAAATCTTAATTCTGATCCTTATCGAGCATCACCTTTTCATTTCCCTACTCATTTTTCTTAAATGGAGAAGTCTAGGATCAACTTCCCCACTATTCAAGCTTTTACTCCTCAAAGCCATTTCCTATCTGCTTGAATATACTCCGGGTCTTCTGAAGTATTGGGTTATTCTAAGTTACTTCTCTTCCTTGAAAAAAAATCTCTCTTTTGGCTTCCCCAACACTGCACTGCCCACGGTCATCCACTAATCCTCTTTAGTGGCATTACGTACGGACTCCTCTTTCCCCCATGAAGTGCACATGTTCTTCAGCATTCTAAGGCTCTTTTCTTCTGTATAAATATTTTCTTGGTGATCTTATTTATTCCCCTGGCTTAAAAATGCTTCCATAAAGTAGGATTTATGAGATGACTTTAAGGGGAACATGAACTGACGTTTTTTTATTTGGATACTTTGTTTAATCTAATCCTGGATGGCGTCCACTGTGAGATGCACCGTTTTTTATATACTACTTAGAAACTGGCTGACAATTAAATTATGACACAATGCTCTTGATCACTTAAAATTGTTATCTTATACTTATTGAAAAAGATCTTTCAGACTTCTCACTTATTTTTTTTGATATACATCATTCTTGCACATACATAGAAGGAAATACAAGCAAAACAAATGGGTGAAGGTTTCCTTAAAATATTCTCACAATCAGCGTTCAACTCTTCTGAACCACTTTTCAACTCACAGACATTGATATCCTTCGAGCTATCAAGAGCATTGGGAATGCAACATTTCTTAAGTGTCTTCAACTACTCTCTCTTGGAATCTTTTCCAAGGTGCTGATACCATCTTGCAAGTCTCCATGTTAGCGCTTTCCTATTTGTACCAGAAGGTAAGGTTTTCAAACAGTTAAAACTCATATTATTTTCTCTAAAGATCTTTAAATGATTTGTTGACTGAAATGTTGAGGGACTGCAGTTTTTCACTCATGCCACTAGGAACAAACAAGTTGGCTCATGTGCTGACAATGACAAGGACATCACCACTCTGTCTGGCCAACAGAGTTGGGAAGATGCCATCAACTGTACAACATCCTAATTTCAGAAATGTTAAATTGTGAAAAGATGTGCATCTTATGATCATGAAATATGGTAATTATGCATTTATTTTAATGGGTATTTAAAAAAATAATATCCACCATAACAAACTCACATCACAGATATTATTAATTTAGAATGAGCTATGCTCCAAAAGGTGAGTTAATTTAAATTTTTTTAAAAAGATTAAGTAAAGATATTGTTCAAATACAGCAAAAAGCTTATAAGAAGCCCTTGAAAGGCTAAAGTTTGAAATATACCTGCTTAAATTATCATCATTCCATGGATGATATGTTTATATATCCAGCTGTAATCTTTTCTTTTTAATCCAGCTATAGTCTTATTCCTAAGCTTCAATTCCCAAATTCCAGCTGTCTGCTCAACAATATTACTTGGACACCTTGTTGATACTCAGTATCTTCCTCCCAAGACCTATTCCTCCCTTTAATTTTCTTTTACTGTTAATGGCACACCTTTTACTCAAACGGAAACTGTGGAACAACCTAGAATAACTTCTCCTTACCCCTCTCTTTACTCCACTCCCCCCAGTGCCTGTCCTTATAGCCAAATTGCTGAGCTTTGGTTGATTCTTCCTCAGCAATGTCTCTTGCATCTGCCCTCTTTTCTTCATTCTTGATTTCACAGCTCTAGTTCAACCTTAATTATTACTTCTATGGTCTGCTGCTATAGCGTCCTAAACGTTTTTCCTTAGCATTCTTTCTCCTCTGAGCTGTCTTACGTGCCACTGGCCAGATTCATCACCTAAAACATAATTATTATCAGGCCACTTCTTTGGCTCAAAAAGCTCAACGGCAATAAGAAAGCTACTTTACATTTACAGAGCATTTTCAAACTTTTTTCATTCGATTTTCTCAGCAAGTCTATGAGGAAGGACAGGCATTATCAATCCCATTTGAAAGAAAAAATAGAAATGGAGAATGAGTGAATGATTTGCTGAAAGTCAAACAGTGAGTGGATTTGGTGGCCCTGTGGTTTTTTCCCCCTACATTGTACAGTTTTGCAATTCTTGACTGCCAGGAAGGCTGCTTATTTGATCTAAGGGAAGACATAGGATCTATGTCTAATTTTAAAACATACTTTTTAAATTAAATTATAATTCAAGTCAGTCCTTTTTCTAGTTTCTTTCCACACTATTGCTAGGATAATGTTCCCTAAGCATAGGTTTCATTGTATCACCCCATTGTTCATATACCTTTAATAGCTGCTAATTGCCTATGACATTAAGACCCACCTCTTTGGCATTCACGGTCCTGCAAGTTCTCATCGACCTTTTCTTTCTTACCTCCTACAAATCCCCACCTGTGCTCAATGCCGTAGTTAAACTTTATATTTTGCTATTCCCCAACCAACTTCTTATGCCCCGTGCGTTTGTTCACAATGCTCTATCCACAGGGGATGGTCTCCTCTGTGACCTCTCCCATCTTCAAGGCCCATCCCAAGTGCTATCTTCTCTGTAAATCTGGACTTAGTTTCCCAAACCCCTATTACATACTTCACTTTTAACTTTTTACCAGAGAGTGTTAGGTCTGCCAGTGACACATAAAATCTTTTTACTTTAATAGTTAAACAATTATTTATGTATTTAGATATTAGAAAAAACTTACCTGGAGCATCTAACTCATTGTTTCACAAAGGACAAGGCCATGTAATAAAGAATTTCAGTCATTTTAAAGTTGACTGATAGAAAAATATTAAGTAAAACTATATGGTGGTACAGAGATGAGATGAAAGTTGTGGCTGTGGTTCATAATGTTGGAAACTGGGGAAATACTGCCTTATAGCATCTACATGTTGTATATCTCAGTAAAGTTCTTTGTATGTTCTTTTTGGTTTTTTGTGTGTGTTTGTATGTTCTTTTTATGTTCTCTGTTAGAATACACAAACAGTAAATTAGGACTAAAAAATATTTATCTGTGCATCCCTAACACAAACTGTGTGTTGTGACCTTGTAGATGGATTTTAAAATCAGTTTAGAAATCGAGACTGAAATTTCATTTAAAAAAATACAAGACTAGTAAATACTAGTGTACATTACCCATAGTTTAAAAGGGCAAGTACTGTGGCATGAAATATTCGTTTCAGTTACATATGCGTGTATGGACGTAATACATATTGTGATGTGAAATGTATTTTTTACTATGACATGATCCAAAATATCTGAAAAAATACTAACATGAATAGCCTAGTTCCCTGAATATATTATGCACTCAGATATGGAACATGAAATTTCTTGATGTACATACCAGAAAACATCTTATTTTTAAATCTTCTGATTATGAAAGTAATGCATTATTAAATTTTTACCATTGGAGATGATGGGGTAGCACCTTATAACCAACACTCCACCACCCCACCCCAATATGAATACCCTTGATAGTTTGATATTTATTTCAAACTTCCACTTTGAAATATATTTTATTTTCTTTATATTCGAAAGTTTATTGTCTGAGACTGGCACAGTTCTGAGGCCATTAAATATGGATGTCACCTGCATGTTAGCACAGGGCACTGTACCTATGAGCTACTCAGAAATGACAGGGTAATTAAATGCATGCGAAAATAGCATATATGCAGAATGTAAGTATGAAAGAGCCATCGGTAAGCAGAAATGGGTAGTTCTGGCCTTTTTAGAGGAGGCAGGATGGGAATGGGCAAAAGATAAACATACAGAATGAAGAGGAGAATCATCAAGGACATTCTGAGAGGTTTAAACTTCTCTGTACAAGAAACAGGTCACGGTAAACAATTTACTTCAAAAAGACATCATCTAAAACAATGGAATAGTATTAATTTATCAGAAAAAACTAACTAGTAAAATATGAAGTCTATCAGGCAGAATGTCTTAAACGGCTCCAGTGCTGCCTGGAAAATAAACAAGGCAATGAAATGATTTTATGATTTATCTTCATAAATAACAAAAAGAATAACAGAGTGCCATCCTTCAAGTTATACATTCAACATTAATTAATTTCATAAAGTAAAAGGTAATTTAGTTCTGTAATTACTTTAAATTTTTCAAATTTAAATGAAGATGATTTTAATTCAACTGCACTATAAAATACAGCCAGCATGTTTCCCTGGAGGGTGCACACATCTGGGACCAAGCTGAAGCAAACATTCTTGAAAACACGATGGGCATGAACAAACATTTATTGTAGGAAGCAGAAAACTGCTGTACCTCTGGCTGTTATCAAAATCCACTCTTGCAAAGAGAGGACAAATATCAGTGATATTTAAATGTACGTGAAGAATACCTTGACTTGTACATTTATGAAAACATCTACAAAGATTATAATGAAAAGATCCATAGATTAGATCTGTATATCAGTAAACCAGAAACAGAAAACGAGCTACAGGAACACTACCCAACTTTCAGCAGTTTCCTGTGCCAAGGGAAAGACATCATTAGGTGAGGGAAAGCAAAAAGATTTTTAGGCTGTGAAATCTCGAGAGAGAAATCAATCATTCATTCTACAGATATTTATTTAGTGCCTACTATTAGCACCAAAGAGAGATACAGTGGTGAGCAAACCATTCAAGGTCCCTGTGGTCATGGAAATTGCATGTCAGGGAAGCAAAGTACAACAGTAATCTGGAATCTAGATCTTTCCTCTGCCACTGACTGGCTTGTGTAAACATGGCAAAGTCACTTAACATATCAGGGACTCATTATTTTCTCTCTTAAAATGAAATGGTTGAGCTAACTCATTTCAAGGAGAAAATGCAAATACTGGGGTTCAAGATTGGGACCACCATTCAAATAATTCAGTAATAGACTCTAGTGCCAGCCAAGTCGAATTCATCCAGCGTTTTCCTTGGCTCATCTGGGAATTTCCATAATTAGACCAGGACATTGAAGCCTTCCCTGATCCAGGGCACCCGTCTACACTGTACTCACTGATTTCATTCTCTGTCTTGTCTATTAGATTCATCAAATCTAATATTCACTGGGAGGAGCATGAATACAGTACTTGTCACTTGACTGATTTGATTTGATTTTTTTTAAACTCATATATCTGGGAACCAATGATTCAGAGACTACAATGAGTATTGTAATTTAAGTAATTTAGGTAAAATGGAATTAAAACTATAATAATCACTAGGAACCTGCAGGGATCGATGAAGATGAAAGGTTACACTCAGAATAAGAATCTAACATGTCAACAATCTATTTTATCATATTCTGAAGCTTTGGAGGGAACATTGTTAAAGCAAAAAACCAAAGTTAGAATAAACTCCTGCATTAGCTCCATGTCACCTAAAACAAGGAAAAGAAAAAAAAAAAAAGAAGGGATTTTATTGTTTATTAGAAATAAGAATTACTGCCTCAGTTGTTCAAGCAGTATGACAGACTTGGTGTTCTGCAGGGCTATCTCACAATGAGATCTTGGATATACCTCAACTAACATGCGTTTTTAATGTATTACTGAGCTTGCTAGAAAATATGGGGATCTCCAGAAGTAGGAGGAAGTAGAGAATGAATAATTTTCCAAAAACCATATAGAAGGCACATAATGAAGTGGGAATTAAAATTTGGATCTCTTTGATCCCATGGTCTTTCCACTTCTACTACACTGCCTCCCAGGTAAGTAGGACAGACAGCAGCTGAGTCTATCTCCTTTGTGCTCCAGTATTACCTTTTGGTTTCTTGGGGATTGAACATTTTCCCCAAACATACAAAGATCATCATCTGTTTACACCTAGCAATGAAACAATCTCACGGATGTTGTTTGGTGGAGTCCATGGATATGTTTTGTTTCTAATAAATATACTCTCTATCATAAACAAGAGTTGCAGAACCATGGAATGCAGGCACTGGACAGGAAAAGGGGGAAATAAAGAGGTCTAAGGCTTAGTCTTGACTCTCAAAGGACTATTTCAGGTAATGAGGGAGTTAGCCACAAGGTGAACTAGCACACAGCTAGTGAGCATTAAGGGCTATGAACGCAATTCATCGCAGGGGTCATGAACTTTGGGATGAATGCTGGCTTCATTCACATCTGTTTGGCCAGCATAGTGTTTTTAAACACCAAAAGTTTTTAGGTGGGGACATGCTCCCTCAAGCTCAGTTACAATAAGCTCAACTCACTGTTACATGGCTACAGGTGCGAACCCCGTAGCATTTTGGATCTGTCACCCCTAATAAACTTAAAGCACCACAGGGTTTGAGTAACGATTCATTTATCTAGCGTTGCTGTGAAACGGGGTGTTTTAGCAAAGAACACTTTCCAGATAATGAAAACTGATTTAACTTCAAGTGACAAGTATTTATTTGATTAATAAATGAGAATCTTCTAAAATACACCACTAAAATACACTTCATTTGTCACCTTAAACAAAGAATAGAGAACACATTTCCAATTTTTAATTGACTTACAGTCATTATTACAAGCAGCTATTATTTGATAGTTTAAAGACAGTTTTATGACTCTCTTTCGTTAATGGCAATTCTCTTATTTCATGGTGTTTATCCTTCTTATTTTAATTTAGCCCTTCTGCTGAGGGCTGAGAAATAAAATTAGCAAACAACTAAAGAACTGCAAAAACAGACCTTTTTAAGGATTTAAATGTCGGAATAACATCAACAATACCCACCACTAATACCTTTCCCTGAGAGCTTACTAGGTACACAAAAATGCTCTCATTATCTTCATTTTACTGATGACGAAACTGAGCCATAGAGAAATCAATCTTCCAAAGTCACACAGCTAGTAAGGTAATAGAGCAGGACTTAAACTGAGGTCGAATTCAAGCACATGCTCTCAGCCACGACATTACAATGCATGTTTTTGTTGTGGGCTTTTCTTTTTTTTAAATCATCCTAAGATATCTTTCCAAGGTTAGTCTCTCCCCTAGAAAAGAAAACATTCCCTTAAGATGGATCACTGGATACATAGGACATTACTAGTCTTTGCTTTGGAGGATAAACATGGAAAGAATCAACAAGATGGTAAGATATGTTACGCGCAGCTTAGGACAAACAAATAGAATGGAAAATCAAGAGGCCTGGGATCTCTGATATCTGCCAGTTAATGTCATTTTGAATAAGCCACTTCATCTCTCAACTTCAGTTTCCTCATGTGTGAAAAAAATAAATAGCCGTATACCACAGATAGAACGCTTCGAAGATTAAGACAATACAGGACAACAGTGTAGTTTAGAACCCAACACAGGAAAGATGCTCGGTAAATATTAGCTGCATTGATTGCAACTTTTCTCATTTCTAAGATGAGGCTAATAATAATATTCGTAGAGTTGTTCCAGAATTAAAGGAAATAATCTACATAAACGCTTCAGCATGGCGCCTAGCACACAGTAACCGCTCAGTAAATGTTTACCAGAACAGATATTACTAGTCCCATCATTTATCCACTCTCTTACCTCACTTCTTTCAGCCAAAACGAGGAGGGAAGAATGTGGAAAAATTCTATGGTAGATGATAACTTCAATGAGATAAAATGTGCTGACTTCCTTTATTGACACCAGAAGTTGGTGAGAAAATGAATATGAAAATTCAGCCAGTGTTTTAGCCTCTTCAAAGAAATGTCGTGCACAGAGGTACTCAGGCTGCTTTACAAACAACATTTCACTTTGAATTTTAAACACTTTATTTAAATACTTTGTTTCCTTTCATTAAAGGTGCCACTTTTTTTTTTGGTTTCTGTCTCAAAATATGAGTCTACATTCACTGAACTTTTAATCTGAAATATACTGTGTGCTAACGTATCCAACTGAAAATTAGAATATTCCAATATTCAAACGATTACCAATTCCAGGCTCAATCTTTAACATTCCTTTACTATTAGGGTGCCAATATTGGGTTTTCTTTTTGTTCTTTCTTTTTTTCTTTTCCCCCATAGGAAGTCTTTCCTTGCTTCGCCACCAGGCAAAAATGAAGGAAACAGGGAAACTGACCTTAAATATGCGACCTTCAGGCAGTTATCAGTTTCCAAACTTAAAAAACACTTTTGTACACAGGCAGTTTAGAGTTTGTTGGATTCCCAGATGTCTGCCCTGACTTCATTTTTCACGAAAGATAAATTTTATATTTTAATATGGTGCTGTTCAGGGCAACATTTCACTTTATATTTGAAAAAGGACCAACAAATAAATAAGCCATATAATTGTATGAGACACTGTGCAGTAAGCTTTTAAAGAAGAAGTTCCTTTAATTATGTCTTCGAGTGTCTGAGCACCAAAATGCAGGCAACTGGTGGTACTACATGGACATTTTGTACAGAAAAGATAATTCTCTAGGGAAAAACAGACTTTGCAGGCAGGCACGTGGAGGTTCAAAGTATAGGTTCTCCCAGGTTCACACATGCTTCATATAAGAGAGCAATGAGCTTCAGAAGTTAGTATGCTTCAGAAAGACCAGAAGTTTCTTCTTAGAAGTGAAGATGCCTAGGCCACACCTCCAGAGAGTCTGATCTGGTCAGTTAACACCGAGGCACAGGAAGCTGCGTTGTTAGTAAGCACCCAGGTGATACTGATACAGTTTTTCACCCACCTTCAGGAGCATGCTCGTAGCAACCCCACGTCACCACCTTCCAACGTTTTCCCTAGATACCCTCTGTGCCACTCAGTTCTCATTCTCACCAATGTACAGACATCTGCCAGCAGCATTAGAGATAACACTGCTATGGGAGTTGGCTCCATGGAGAGGGCAAAATGCTAACCTCTGCCTTCAAAGTATTAACTCCAGAGATGTTCCAATCTACCCTTCAGCTCTGTTTCCTATACTAGAAGTCAGCTAGGATAATTAAATACATTATCTTCAGCATGAGGTAATGCAAAAAAGAAAAGGATGTGACTTCAGATGCTCTTTCATTTGGATTGGGTACTTAACTTCTCTGGACCTCAGTTTTCTTGCTCATAAAATGGCAACAGTAGCACCTACCTTCTAAGGATAACTGTGAAGATTGAAGTATATGCTCGGGTCTCAGCAGGCACTCATGGTTGCTCCCCTTTTTAACAAATCTATTGTTAGGGTTTCCAGAAGGCATGTAATGAACCTATTTGAGTTTCACCTCGATTGTGCCTGCTCCAGGGCAGAGAAGCACAAAGAAGAGGTGGTCAAAGGAGAGTTACAGGAAGGAAGAGGAAAACATGAACCCTTGATAACCCGCAAACTGAATAAACAATATGAGTAAGTAAAATATGCCCATTTAAGTGTACCTGGTAATTTTCAGCTGTTGGGTAACTGCTATGGGATAAGACTGGGGGTCTTACTGACAACTCTCCAACCTTTCAAAGAAGAATCATCGCCATCCCTAAACAATTCTCCGGGCTCCACACCTGGGGTAAGGAACACAGAGCTACTAATATGAAAAACAGCTCCATCACATCCTGAAGTGTGTAATTCCTACTGAGACGTGTAATTTGGTGCTTATATTTGAGAAAACACACTTCTTTTTTTCTCTGTCCATAGTATCTTAACATGCATAGCATATTTCTCTTGATACCTCAGTTTCAGCTGCTCTGAAACAGCTATGAAATATCACCTTGAGCCCATAATGAATTCTGGATACACGACATAGCCTTATTTTAAGTAAGATAACAAACATAACCCCCAAAGGGGAAAGTCCACGTAGTCATTTTAAGATGCAGTAACATATAAACAAAAGCCAACCTAGTTCTGCCTACATAGATGTGTGCCCTATTTAAGTGCTAACTCTTAGTACTCTTCTTATTTTAAAACAGTCATCTTTTCCAGAAAGATCCAGGTAATCTAAGGTCATTAACAAAGAGACATGCTTTACCACACCCTTTGGAATAACTGTGTTACTCTTGGATTTGGACAAATCACCTGTACAGCACTAAGTATCTCAAACCCTACCGTAGAGGTATTCTACAAGCAACAGACTAACAATATCAATCATCCAACTTGGCAAATTCCCAACACACAGTCTGAGTTATGAAAAGAATTATCCTTCCCCAATTACACTACCTTTGCTTTATGCTACTATTTACTGTCAGAAAAAAATTCTAATTACATAAAATATAGTAAGAAATAAAATACATGTTAGCCTGATGCTGTAAATTTCAAATCACTTGCTAATTCTAATATGATCGCTTAATATCACACACTTATTTTTCTGAATAACATTAAGATGATACTAATGTAAGCAATTATACATTTTCACATCATATTATTCTTGGTGGCGAAAAATAGAACTGCCATTCATTCATGAATTCATAAACTAGTAAAAATTATACTCCTACCAAGCCACTTTTTATAAAGTAAATTACATTATATGCTATAAAGATGGTGCTTTACAAACATATGCTGTACTACACAGAATAGATTTTTATTAGTTTCAAGTAAGGTTTTTTCCCTTGTGATAAACTGAGATACTGTGTCCCAGTTGGCAGTACGTCAGCCTCAGCATAAACAATGGGGAAGACCTCTTGAACACATAACTGGCTGCCAAACATACTTTCTAGAAACTTTCCCCTGAAGATTCAGATCTGAAGCAATGGGGTGCTGGTGGGGAGGTGTTTACGAGCAGGGGCACGCAAGGCCTCGCGTGCCGGGGACCCAGCAAGAGCCGCATTTGCCAACCACACAAATGCTTTTGGAACTTTTGCCATCAGTTAATTGTAAATGTTACTGCTGAAGATTTCAGTCACAAACTTCTCTATTAGCAGAGAGCAATACCTCATTTTTCTCAATGTCTCTCTAATTATTAAATAAGAAAACAGTGATTCACACAAAGTGCATTTATGCGAAGAAACAGTCCTAGAGCACTCTGTTTTCAGAATCTGCCGATCTACAAAAGGTAAAGATCAAAGAAGGATATTTTACCCTACACAGAAAGTCTAATTTTCTCATATATGTAACAAAAGTATTAGATTACACTTAGAAGTTATTTTCCAACATATAAAAGTTAAGAAACATTTAGGTTGAAGTGTAATGTAGTTACAAACATTATTTAAAATCTAGTATTTTAATATATTCTTGAATCAAAGAGGAAAAATCAATAGAGATATTACTACAGCTTTTCATACATCAGCTAGTCCCAACATTAATGGAAATAAAAGGAAAATGCAGTATGTCTTCATAATAACAAACTGTTCTAATTTAGATTTATTGAACAGTTTATCTTCCATTAGAGGAGAAACACTATTCACTCTGACTTCAGAAATTTCTTATGCAGATACAAAAGTTAAATAGCTAGATTTTAATGTAAAGTTTCCAGGCACATACTTATGTTAATTACATCTGACACTTCAAAGTTATTTTCAATAGTGTTTACCTTTCAAATTATAATAAATTTTAGAGTCTTCAGTCAATAAAAAATACTAAAATGACTTCATATGTTCAAATTAAAAATTTGTATTTCTTCTAGATTTGTTTTTCTTATACACTTAAACATCTGTAGGAAGTAATAAGTAATTAAAACTTGAAAGAATAAGTGTGTTTTAAAAAGTTAAATTTAAAATTATTAGAAAATATCTTAAAAGATCCAAAAATGTTAAGTATATCAAAATATACCTTTTTTTCTATATTAATTATAGTAACAAACATTTAAAAAGCTAATAGCTGGTTCTTTTCATTTCCATTGATTCTACATTTCCATGTCCGCATTACCAGCAGCACAAGAAATATTTCTTTGACTAGTGGCTCAAGGGCGCAGCCTATGTGTAGAAAAGTATAATACAGCGCTAACTGATGCGCAAAACTAGTCAGTTGCTTAAGTTATAAATAGGGTCTAAAAATATAAATAAAATATAACAAGAGGTACACATGGAAGAATTCAGTTTCTACTGCATCGTGATTTTCATTGTGACTTGTGAAACTAAAATAAATTGAGAGTAAATATAAGTAAAACACATAAATTAAAAAGTCTTTCTTCATTAAGCAGGAAGCATTATGGTATTAATTAGTTTTAAATAGCTGCTGAATATGTTTGAAATTTTTGCATTTTCTCCACTGCCAAGAATCTAAAGAAGCAAGGCGTTCTGTGGCTGAAATATTTCAATAGTCGTTTCCAGTCAGGTTAACATATGACACTGTTTTGTAATGTCTTTCTCATTCTCTCTCTCTCTCTCTTTTTTTTTTTTTTTTTTTTTTGGTAACCTCTTTTAAAATAGTTTCTCCCTGAGAAGACACTAAATACATGCATTCCAAATTTTAAATCAGACACATTATTTCAATTTAACAACTGTACTAGGCTAATTAAACAGAGGCCTATTGTTTTATGGTACAGGTGACAGGAGGGCTGAATAAAACCTGTTCTACTACCTCATGTATGAACTTGATAAATACATTGCCTTCCATAAATCTCCTTCAATCAACACATCCTATGGGGCTCCAGTCAAACATAGAGGGGGAGAGCTGTTCCCCTTCAAGGCAACACGTAACAATCGTTTCCCTCAACCTTTTTAACATTAATGTCCAATGAGGAAAATACATATTATGTATACGTATATATTCATAAATGTAAACTAGCTCGTCTCCAAAAAAAAAAAAAAGAGAAAGAAAAGACAAAGTCATTGACAAAGAGCTACAGTTACTAGTAAAGTCTGAGCAAAATCAATGAAACCACTTTTTAGATGTGTGACAAAAGCCAGAATGTCATTGTACACAATTAACTTTTCTGTTATTTTTTTGTGAGTGTCCCCTTTAAAAAAAACCAAGAGCCATCATATAAGTTCTTCCCAAACACTCCCAACTTCTTTTCTCCCTTCATACAGAGCTGGCTGCTAATCAGAGCAGAGAAAAGAACTGTGTTCAAAATGTGCACTCATTCCTTTTCTCTATTATTTAAAAAAAGAAAGAAAGAAAAGAAAAGAAAGAAAGGGGGAAAAAAAAAAGAGTGACCCTGTAAATTTACTCAAGCTGTTTAAACATGGAAGAAGTGTAATAACTCAGACAGCCTCTGTGGCAAAGTGAGTGCAATCAGAAAAACTGTTTCAATGACATTACAACTTAACCATTTTAACTTCACAATGTGAGGTGTTTTTTTAATGTACTTCAATCACACAGCAGAAGTCTGATCAATTTGACATTGACTATAGAAAACTAAACTTGCAGTGAAGACAAGCACAATGCACTGAAAAATTATTTCTGTTTGGTTCACTATTACTTCACCTTTCTATTGCTTTTGGTATAAAGAAATCAATAGTGTTGAATAAAATTAAAACAAAAGCCACTCAAATGTTTATTTTTTCAGTCACTGCCAAATGATTTAATTCCAAAAGTTCTTTTCATTCTATAAAAGTTATGATTGTACTTTTTATTTTTTTTCCTCTCTCAAGGTCAGATTTGTCAATCAAAAAAAAAACTAGTTTCAGGATGAAATTGGGATTTTTTCCACTCACTGTTATTTAAACCACAGAGGTTTGACAATTCTCAACATGTCTGTGGATATTTTAATCACCTTAGGCTTTTAAAATAAACTTGATGATGTCTAATGTTTAAAAACTGTACTGTAAATGTATTGACAATTTACAAAGCTAAAATATTAGACTAGAGAACTGAAGTGACGCCTTGCCACGGAAAAATAAATCTTTTTGTCCAAAAACTAGATATTCTTATGCAGAATAGCCAGTCCATGCCCAAGGGATTATTTTGCTTTCAAATAGAGATATGTATATCTGAAGAATAACCCCATGGAAAAAATTAAAATTAAACTTGCCAGCAGTTTCTATTTCAGTAATTTCTGAACGTAATTGTGTAAAAATATATTGGTGCTAATTTGACATTAATAAATTAAGACCATTAGAGACAGTCTTTCATTGTTGGCCTTCAACAATTGTCAATGACACTGTTTTCTGTTTGCATTTCCTCAAGCGTGTTAATGTATCTTTGTTTAGGCTCGCAAGTCGAATGGTCAATGTAAACACAGTCAATGAAACATCAGGACTGGAAAACAAGTCTACTCAGAGTACCTATGGAAAGACCATTTGGTCTGCTGCCAAGTATGCAATGAGGCCACAGCACTGCAAAGCTATACTTTAAAATTTCTTTATATGATGAATAAATTACTCTTTTAAAAATTCTCAAAATTCTTTGTTTTGTATACAAAGTCCATCAAGGACGAAGGTGGTCTGCAAGTTGAACCTAGTGCTTGTGGGTTATGGTCTTTGTTTGCAGTCTTAACTGGGGATTGTACCTTAGCTACCGTAGTTCAAGCGTAAAAACACTTTGTCTGTAATACTATATACTGTTGCCAGTGACCCTCTAAATCCTTGAACCAACTGTGTCTTCTGGTGTCACAGAAGATAATGCCAATTTATTGCAATGTGTGGCTTTTTTAACTGATTAAAATTAAGCCGTAAACACGTGACAATGGAATTAGCACATTTAGAGAGTCTGTTTTCCCACATCCCATTTTGCGCCAGTGCGGCTGGTCCCTGCAACTCTACGCGGGTGCAATTTTAATGACTTTGCTGGGTTTTGATGTTCTTATGTAAAAAGCACTGCTTGGTGTTTGTGGAGAAGGTAGATATGGGGGCTGAAGAGCCGTGATTGGGAACATGGTGACATCGTTTCTGTTTTCCGATAGGATCGGTGTCATTTTCCTCTCAGCGATAAGACACCTCCACTGACAGCCCCCGATTAGGGAAAACTTTATTATAAAATTCACTTTTATCGAATGAGGATAGAGTGATAAACAGTTCAGCCTCAGGGAAGGAATAGGAACAGATTTCCCCCCCTTTTCAAATTCCACCTTTCCCCTCTTCTTTTTCTCTCCCTTAAAAAGATGATTGTGTTTTACTTATTATTAATGGTACAAAAGAGCTCCCTACAACATGTGATTGCTGTGATAAAACTATCTGCATCAAGAGACACTTAGATGTTGTTATAAAAGAAAATCTATTTTATATAGTTACACATACGTGTGCACACACACACACTAAAAGATAAAACTGCTTTCTAAATCCTTCCATTTCTGGAAGTTACCCAGGATTTGTTCCTGAAGAAAATATAGTATCCTAAAAGAGAATTAATACTGAGGTAATATTTACTGAATTATTCTAAATAGACTACATTTCGTACTTATCTTCAGAAGTGAAAGTTTGCCAAAAAAAAAACCAAAAAACAAAAACTGCAAGGTAAACATAAAGAAACAGAAGATCGTGGCCCTCTAATTCTTGAACAAATACTAATGCCTCAAGGAAGAATATGGGAAAATATGAATTGTTTTTAAATAATAAAACATCACTGCTTTTGAATTCTGGTAGTTTAATGATGATACTTTAAACCTCCGGTGTCATAAGTTATGTCTGTTTACTCCTGATAAACTAGCAGTAACTCAGGACTATTCCGTATGACAACTACTTGAAAGGTCATTTGAGAAGCAGAAAAATAAGCATCTGACATTATTTATTTAAAAATTTTTTTTTTCTGAAGAAAAGTTCATCAAGTGACTCAGAATACTCCTCCTACCTTTATTTTATAAGATAAAGAAGCACTGTCCCCAGGCAAGAATGTCTAGTGGCACTGGTAAATTCTAGTGCCTCCTAAAGAGAGTTTGATGATAGATTTTCAAATTTGGGGGCGGGTAGTGGAACACTGATGATAAAGGCAACTCAGGAAGTATTTCTTTATTGATGGAAAATATTTCTGAGGGAGAAATAAGAGACAGCAGTCTTTAGTTTGTAATATTCTTCATATATTTTTAAGGTATCCCTAAATTCTCTCTCTGAAGAGCTTGGTTTTTTTTTTTTTTTTTTTTTTTTGGAGGGTGCTTTTTCAAATGCTGCTTCTAAGCATGATCTATTTCAGTGTGCAATTCCCAACATTATTCAAATAGCGGTTTTCAGCTATCAGTGATCAGAGAATCATACAAAAATATCTTACTCCCTTTTGAGTTAAGCTTCTAAATAAAAAAGTAATTTTCTGAAACCATTGCTATAAACCGAAGATGCTCACAGCTTAATGTTGAATAATTTAAGTATCTGTTGTATCCTTATAAGCAGCAAAAGAGAAATGGTTACTTGCTTTACTCATCAAATAATGAAGTGGAAAACTGAGGTTTACACAGTGCCAAAGCTACTAAAGCAAATGCCCTTTAGTCCAACCATTTCTCCCCAGGCTCCTTGTTTCAGGATTTCAGTGAGACAAACAATTTACCCAGATTCAGGATAAGGCAACATAATCAAACTGCAACCTAATTTTCACCATTAATTTTATAGTCTGAAAACAATTTCCAAAGTAAACTTATGAAATCATACTTGGTAAATAGTGGAGAAAAACAAAGCTCAACACTAAAATATGCAGTAAGTTAAAAAGCAAATCCATACTCATTACTGGCTTAAAATCTTTACCACCGAATGCTTATTAATGAGTAGGCTGCTGCATGGTGGACGAGCTTACGTACAGTACACTTTTCTTAATTATCATTTTGCTGATAATTTGCTGAGCAAAATGTAATATTATGAAAGGAAAACACACACACACAAAATGGTATTTTTGAGAGAACTACTTGAATGTGTTAAGAATTTCACCAGTGAGAGACAAAGCCAAATTCTTAAATGTCACAAAGCCACAATATATCTCCTTAAAAGTGGTCTGGGAAATGGTTATAATTTTTGTAAAGCTAAAGGTTAGTGGGAAACTTGCGGAAATAAGCACTTTCCTTTGTAACAAAAGAACAGAGAAGCCCATTTCTTTCCATCAGACTGCCCCTCAGGAAGCTTATGCTCTTCTCAAGAAGACAAGTGAAAAATGAGTTACTGGATTACCCTTATAAGTTAGGGTCAGTGCTATGAGGGAGGGGCCTGATGGGATATGAGGGTGGAGTGGTCAGGAGAGGCTTCTCTGAAAAAGTCACATTAAGCTGCAGACCTAAGCAATGAGAAAGTGCTTAGCCAACTGCCTCACACAGGTGCAAAGTACACATATATCCAATATGTGAATGTATAGATATATATTTTTTAAAAGATATTTCTGCAAAGTTGCATGTTAACTTTTTCTTAGGAAAAAAAATCAGTGAGTATTCCAGAGACCTTATTGATATTAAGATAAATGCACTAATAAAATTTCTGACCGTAAGAAAAAAAAATCCTGAATAGAAAATCTGTATCTATTAAAGTACACCTATTTCCAGGCATTACTGACTTTAATCTTTCTAACAACTCAGAAGGTACTTCTGGACCACACATTCTTGGGAACAGAGTCATCATTGCATTTACTTCTATCTGGGTCAGTGGAGAACCAGTGACAAACCAGTTTTTTCTAGCTTACATGTCCTGAAAGCTGGACACCTCCTTCTAGGTACCCATGAGCACACTCACACCCACGTGCATGATACGCACACCTCCTTATCACCGTGTGCACGCCGTCTGATCGGCGCTGTATAAAATAGAATACCCGTTCCATTTCAATTACCATTACTAGTCCTGTCCTCATCGCCTAGAATTTTGGTTTTTCTCATGGGACACCTAATAAAGGTATCCAAGTCTGGGGAGCACGAACGCCTTTCTGTTCTGTGACAAGCAACATCTAGAATGGCTGTGGATCTGTGTACGGAATCCACATTTTATTGAAATAAGCACTGGTCTTTCACAGGAGGGCTGC
The DNA here is from genome assembly GCF_009834535.1 of Camelus ferus. Taxonomy (NCBI): domain Eukaryota; kingdom Metazoa; phylum Chordata; class Mammalia; order Artiodactyla; family Camelidae; genus Camelus; species Camelus ferus. Next base: position 16,396,956 of record NC_045706.1, read on the forward strand.
CTGATTGGTCAGTGGGAAATGGATGGAGTGATGGGAAGAATAGCTGATGAAGAGATAAGCCACGGTGGCAATGTGGCTGCGCAGGATTGCAGCACTGAGGGGTGCACGGAGAGCCAGGGAAGGGGAGGAAGGGCTTCCTTCTGTTGTTGCATTTGAAGTGCGAAGGAGGCCTGCAGTGAGCAAACTTCAGATGTGAAGAACAAAAGGCCAGGTTTTCCCCCTACACCACCGCTCTATGTTTTTCTCAACACTGACTAGATGATGAGGTCTCAGGCTGAAGCCCTACAGAATTCCATTTTGACAGCCTATATTTAGTAGCCAAGTTTATCTTGCACACAGATCAAGCAAGGCATTCATTATTGTGTATAAAACAATTAAATGGAGCAATGCTACCAATCTGTGCTTGGGGAACATTTAGAAGCATCTCTGTTCTTTACAACCGAATCAGTGTACATCAATATAACCATATATGTCATATGTCCATCCAAAATCTTAAATCATCGACCAAATAAATAAAAACTTGTGGACGAGAAACATTAATATCGCTTAGGTCAATTTAAACACTTCTCTCCTATTTCTCTAAATGAATAATTTGGGAAGGAAGGTAGTTCCTAAGCTGATGGTGGCTCTGAGGTTGCCAGTTATAGGAACACTTAAGCGCCCATTGGCACAGCAAGATTCAAAGCGCTGGTAGGCTTCAAAGGGACACTTTTTTTTTTTCTTCTTCTTCTAGAACTCTTTGCTTTCTAGTAAAGCTGCAACCACAATGTTCTCTCTCTTGATGCCACCATAAAAAATCAAAACACTTTAAAACAAATTGATGTACTCTTTAATACAGTCATCACATCATCACAGGACCCCTGCACCCTGCATGGTGGCAACCGTGGGGATGCATACCACACATCTCTCTCTTTGTTGCCTGCTTCAATGCTTAAAGAAAAATTGAGAGAGAGTGTGTCTCTCAATTGAGATATGGGCACCTTTGATTGACAAGACCTAATCAGCTTATCGCCACACTAATAAAGTTGGGGCCTGTGGAGCTGGTATATGCCCAGCACTGAGTGAACTTTTCCTAACCAAACCTCACGGGCCAGGTCTCAGGCTCTGCTTCTCGAAACTGGTTCAGATCAGTTCTTAATGGGCTATTTTCATCTTGATAAACCTCCATAGTCTTCATTCATGACGGCATTTTAGTCAATTTAGCTGTATGAACTGCTGAAAGCAATGGCTGCATGGTAAGTATTTATGTGCACTGAATCAATAAGCTAGCTTTTCCAAGCTCCCTGTATGAAGTAAAAAGTTACTTCTTCTGAATTATATTTTTTTTCTTTGGTTACTATTTATTAAAGGGGATGGCTCTCTTTCTTTTTAATTAAAGGATGACAGGATTCTCTGCACATCAGGTAACAAACATATCCCTTTAATAATTTCTGCTGTATACTACTATTGGATGTCCAATTCCTTGGGATGGAGTCTCAATGCTAACACAGACGTAATCTGTCTCCACCATTCTGGTACCTCGGGACACTAACTTGCTCAGATCAGACACATACTAAATGAGTCCTGATTGATGGGAAAGAAGAACATATGGTCAGGAAATACATATGAACTAGAATTGGGGGGGTGTACACACGCGTGTGTATACGCACACACACACATAATTTATTCTTCAAGCTTACTTGTACAAAGCCCTTTCAAACCAAGGATGTTCTACATAATTCAAGAACAATGTCTTTGCTCTTATTTGTTTGTAATTACTACGTAAAGGCCAAAATCAAGAATTGAGGTGTGAATGAAGTTATTAAAGGACCAACTATACAACTATACAACTATACAGTGGAGACATGGAATAGAAGTCCCTCTCTACACGAGCCAAGGTGAGAGGTGAATACACAGTGGGCATTTTGATCTTAACTTCCATATGCAGTTACCTAAAGAGAAAAATGGGTTCACTGGATAAAGCAAGCTTTGGAGAAGGAACTCCAGTAATGGAGAGACTTTTTGAAATAATAACAATTTTCCAAGTATGAAAAAAAAAAATATATATATATATTTGTACCTCTCATGGATAATGGTCATTAACACCATTCAGTAACACTGCTTTCAAACTGCAGTATAGCTTAAGTGTTATAATCACCTGTATAAATGAGACAATTTTAAACATATTCCAAAATGAAGTTTTCTACAGATTATAGGAAATCTTGAGCAATTTTTCATTCAGATTGTGGTCTTCATGCTGTAATTGCTTTATACAAAATCCACTCCAGCCTTATCACTCAATATTATCTTCACTGCTGAACATCGGAAGATAATTTTGCAATAAAATTTAATTTACAGAGCTTATTTTCCACTAATCTCCTAGCAGAGGAAAAATGAAACACGCCAAGGTACACGTTCCAAACTATGACCCTAATGGCATTTTTTATTTCTAGAATAGTAAGACCCCAAGCATATCAATTTTATCATATTGAAATGTTGGCATATTTTAATTGTCATAACTTCATATCGTAGAAAAGGAAGTAAAACAGGCCATTAGGAACATGTATGAAATTAAGCCACTTCAAGTGATAAAGTTCCCCTGGGGAAAGCTTTTTTTCCATTAGAAAGGAAATAGTTAATATAAAACTATGGGAGTAGTAAAGGTATTTTATTTCAAACTATTAATATACCAGTAATGGCCAACAGCAGCTGAGATTTTCAAATAAAAAATTAAACCAAGTAGCAATAAATAGGGGCTAGACGTTAAGATTCAGTTTTCTGTATAAAATTACAAAGTCAGGTTTATCATCTTTAAGGTGCATTCTAGCTCTAAAACTTAACATTTTAAATGTACAGATGCCACATAAACCTTGGAAGAATAAATTAATAGTAGAAAGTCTATTTCTACAGGTTATTTAGACTTGATTTATTATTTATGTCCTAGAAAGCATTCATCTCTTGGGAAAAAAAAAATCCTCTTTTTTTTTTTTTTTAAATATCGAGGACCCCATGACAATGAACTAATACCACAAATTGGGGTAAGATATAAACCAATCCTGTTGCTCAAAAAGGAATAGCTTCATTTTTGCAATGGTGCAAAATACTGGAAGAATTCTCTTTAAAACTCAAATTCGTCATCAAAATGGTAACATATTTCTTAAAAAAGACTAATGAGCATTAATGGTTTGAGAAATTAGTGCTTTAGGCCTGGACTAAATGAGACTACCACTTGTTAAACCAGATTTAAATCGCTCTGCCGCTTTTTAAAGTTCTATCATAACAAGGCCAAAGTGATACTGAATCATTTATGAGGTTTTTAGAGTTGAAATATCAGAGTCATATATGTGCAGAAGTATTGTTCTGACATTTGAATTTCAGCAATAGGCAATTCTGAGACATTTCAAGTTATGCAAAAGTTGACATTTCCATGTTAATATACAAAACAACGATGATGTGAAAAGCCACTTCTCTACCAATACTTAAAACTTAAACACTTAATAAAACTTTAGAAGCACAGGCCTCTAAAATTCAAACCCACCCAAGAAGTCCTTCCCTAAAAGCTTTTAAAGTTTATCCCCATAAAAAGCACATGCTGAACATTCGTCTCCACTGATCTTTTCATTTATACATGGAAAGGCAAAAAACGTTATTAACTAATTGCTTTTCAGACTACTTATTTCCAATTTAACTTTCTTTTCATTTCTCATATACACATGTCCAAATAGTCTTGACATGAGCTATAGATTATTTAAAATTGTTTCTCACATGTTCAAAACTATGCTAAATAATAAAGTATACTTCACTTTCCCAAACAGCATGACTCTCAGCTAGTAATTTTATTAAAAAAACTAAAATGAAACACCAAAAAACTATAAAAAAAAAAAAAAAGTAAAATGACTACCATGTTCAGTGATTATCTCTTTAAACACCAAAACCAAAATGTTTTGACATGATCTCTTCGCAAAAACAGTAGACTTTTTTTTTTTAAAGGCTGAAATAAGTAGGGTAATAATGAAGAACAAAATGTATAGCATTTCCAAGCTGCAAATTAACAAGCAGATATTGACTTTTCTTTGAGGTCAATAACAGCTCTTATTGATCTAAAAAAGTTAATACCTACTAAGGTCAATAAAAGATCTCAAGGGTCAACAAATCTAGATTTCAACTTTCACTTCCCTTCACATATAAATATTGCTGAAATGGGTACAACTGTGTTTGGAGAAATCAGGAAATCATTATTATGATGCCAGAATAATCCAAAGAAACAGGCCAAGGAAGTTAAAAACATATATGTAGGGTTTTAAAAGTCTGTTACTATAGAATTTTCAGAGACAGTGACCTGTGGATATAAATCCCTGTATTACACAATATGGGCAGTTGAATAAGGAGAAACAAAAGTAACTGAGAATTATGTTTTTACAAGTGTTTTACCTCTTCATGGTATTGACATATGGAATCTTTCTCTCTCTGTAAGTCTATATATTTGAGAAATTATGATGTGAAATAATTTTTCAAGAATAGATTTTAGGCACTTTTAAATACAGAAAAATTCTTTTTCTAACTGTAAAATTAAACAATAACACTTTAGGAACTTCAGAAGAGATAAAAATAGTAACCACTGTTATTATCATGATGTAGTCTGTTGTGTTTTTCAGACTGCAAAAAAAAAATACTGACTACTGTTCTTTTAATAAGCAAAATGGTCTACACATTCTTACACACCTTAAAGATGGCACATGGCAATGAATCACAGGGAAGTTAGGACCAGGCCCCCAGGTATATCTTATATTTCCTGGAGTCATAAAATTGAGTAATTTATTAGCCTGATCCTTTCAGTAGCCAAATAAAAATTCATATTGTTCTTTTCAGAATTACAAAAGCACAAGGGAGGGAGAGGAAAGAAAGAAAGAGGAAACAAACATTCCTAAAGCATTTACTAGTGCCAAAACCTGGGCAAGGTGCTTTAAACAGACACAAGTCCTTTTAGTTACTGGAAAGGCCAACTTATTGACAGTGGCAACAAAAAAGTTAGAAAGGAGAGGCCAGGTCTGCAGCAATGACACCATTACACTATGGGCATTCAATAAATATGATGACTACCGTGATTGCAATGCACTTAAAAAGTATTTATTTTAGAACAGTTTTAGATTTACAGAAAATTTATGATATACAGAGCTCCCATATACTTAAGACCCAGTTTCCCCCATAATTAACATCTTATATTACTGTAATGTATTTGTCACAGTTAATGAACCAATGTTGATAATTATTATTTACTGAAGTCCATACTTGGTTCATATTTCCTTAGCTTTTATCTAACGCCTTAGGCATTTTGTCTAATGTTTCAGGATCCCATCCAGGACACTACATGACATTTAGTCTCCATGTCTCCTTATGTCTCTCGTGGCTGTGACAGTGTGCAATGTTCTTCAAGAACATCCTTTAGAAATGGTATAACTAAATTTGCTGACTTGTATCTATTGTCAACACTTAGATGAAAACACATGCAGCAGAATTATCTGTTGTTACAGATCTAAGGAATATAAATTTGAGAAGTGAATAGAGATAAATGCCTGGTAGAAAAGAAAGCAAATGATGTTGACTCGTTAATGTGCCTACATAAAAAAGAGAGAAAGTTTCATTTGTCACAAATTCTAGAAGATTACAACCACTGACCTGACCCATAAGCCATCTACTCTTCCATCTTGCCCCATCATATTGCTACAAGCCAGGGTTTTAATTGATCAATTATGAGGCCATGAAGTGGGCATGGATGAACAGTATGGCAGAGGAAGATCAACTGCCCATCTATAGTTGTCTATAGTTGCTCTTTCTTTTCTTTTCTATGAAGTTGTGAGGAGAAAGTGGTTGTCCAGTTGGAATCAAAATATATTTCCCAGCCCCCTTGCACTCTGTAGCACCATTCGACCAGTTCTTGCCAGTGGTATGGATGTAGCATCAACGTGGGGCCCTTGCTGCCCGTGGAGCTTTAAAAGCGGGTGTGCCTTCTCCATACTCTCTTTGCCTTGGCAGCTGGCAAACTGTAGAAGCCTCTAAAGCCTGGTGCAGGGCAGAGCCACAGAATGGGAGAAACCTGGGTCTCTGAATCACTGCCTGGAAGGTCATCTGCTCACTAGGAATATGTGCACTGGACTGTCCTCAGCGTGAGAAACTTTACTGCATCCAGCCACTGGGGTATTGGAGGTGTATCTGTCACAGCAGTTAGTGTTACTATGCAAAGTAGCACATATGGAAACTAACCTTTATTGAGAACCTATGATAGACTTAACACGCATTGGATGTTTTATACAGTTTATCTCGTGTAACTCTCACAACACCCTCCACATAGAAGACCTGCAAACATTTTTATATATGAGGAAATGAAAACATGGAAAAGTGAAGGAACTTATTCAAGGCTCCCCAGTTATTAAGTGGCAGAACCAAGATCTGAACCTGGGTCTGTCTAGTTATAAAGCTCCATTTTGTTTCATTGCAGGTGAAGTCAGGTGATCTGACTTGGTGCTTGGATTAAAAAATAATTCTGATGCATTTTATGCATGTAACTTTTTTTTAATCCTCCAAGGACAGCAAAAATTATACATGTGTTCTTCCTACTTTTTATGTGGTAGACATGAAGTCCCAGTTTACAAGGGGTGGGTGTGAGATGATTAGTTTGCTCGAATTTGTTAGCATTTTCCAGATCAAGACAACATTACACAAAAATGCCAAAGAGAAAGATACACTCCACCTTTGAAGCCTGCTGATAATCTTCCAGCGTTTAATTTGAGCAGAGTCCAGCAACTCACGGAGGGCACGAAAGAACTGTTGCTCCACAAGGTTTACCGTTAACAAAGGAGAGAACAGAAAGACTGACTTGTTCGCACAACAGTGTGAATTTAAAGAACTATATGGGGTGTGCATTCTACAGGAAATCCAAGTAGGAAGAAAAATGAAGCACGGTACCTTGCACACAGCAATAAAAATGAGCGGATTCATTACAGTAAGAAACTTCACAGCTGGCAGGCAATATCAGCGAGGCAATAAGATATTTGGTCCATCTTCATGCTTTCCTTTTAGAGTCATAGTGTTTGGGGAAAAAAGGTCTCCTTTTTATATTAACAAAGTATCTCCAGTCAATCTCTTTAACTCACTTACGTGAAAAATTTGGATGACACTGTAAAAGTCCTATGTTAACACCTTTAAATTTGTGCAGCCTTTTATGACAGGGTTCTGTTTGTTTGTTTGAAATAACAGGTTCTAATCATCAACAAGTTTGTGTAGAGTATAGACCATTTTGGATAATTCATAGATATGCTTAATGAGGAAGAGGGAAACATGAAACCAGCTAAAACTTAGTAGCCATTCTGTTTGGTGAAAATTGATGGCATTTAGGTAAGTATTCAGGGGATCAGTCTCCTCAATCTGAACAAATAATCTCCATTTTGGATAAGCTAATTTATTGACTGATACAATGAAGCAATAGATGTGAAAAGATGTACTAAGAGTAGTCTAAAATTTTCAAAGCAGATTATACAATGTTATTCCTAATACTAGCATTATTATTTTCAGCATATAACACAGGGTTAAAAACGACCAAAGTTTATAATTTAAAGCATTAAAAATCTTCACAATGTATTACCTAAAATAATTACACATCTGACTATTAAAATGGATAGGTTAATTAGAGAGGTTACTCTGAAATAATAAAAAGTTTGAGGGAAAATGTTTTTCAAATAAATGTTGTCACTTTCAAGTATACTTAATAACCAAGATGAGCATTAGATACACTATAGGACAGACTCTAGAAATTCTCATAAGCCATGTTATTTGCCCCAAAGCCTGACTTTGCCCGTGGTTTACCCACTTCCCCTTGGCTCACCTTGTATTTACTCCATAAGGCTCATCTATTCTGTCTTTCCCTGACACTATGAAATAGACTTAATTACTTCCTCTACCTGGCTTCAAAAACACTAATTATATTTATTATGGGGATTTATAGCTGTGTATTTCCCCATAAATATTTTGCCAAGAAACCCAGCTTATTAAAGGAACTTTATATTCTAAGTGCCTAGAATGGGGCCAGGGTCTGTTCCTTCCCAAATTACATAAAAATCTGTTTTCCCTTTCAGGTGGGTTGATTATCTCCCCAACTTTACTCCCAAATGCAAATCTCACTAATAATACTCTTTTAAGGCAGTATTTTTCTTGCTATTTCAGAGATCAATTTAGCCCAGTCCAGGTCTAATAAATCCTAACTCTAATTTCTTAGGGCTTTATCATTGTTGTCTGAATAAATGTTAAGGTTCCACTGTGCCCTATTCAAGTGCCATGTGCAGCAAATAGCATTGAAAATGGAAATAAAGGTAACTAGCTGAATTTAAATGGTGTATTTCATGTGGACATAAATATCAACCTTTTAATGTGGATCAGGACCTTAGGCAATTGATTGTGATGAGCTTATCAACATGGAAGATAATGTTAAGATTACCCAACATCCTTATTTTCCTCCAAAAGGGACAGTCTTCAAAAAGCTTTTTCCCTTGTCTGGCTTTAGGGTGGTTTCTTCCTTTCTCTAAATAAATAGATATTTATTTAACTATGACTTAAGAGTTTATATCTCAAGATGCAAAAGGGCAACACGGCGCCCTACATGAATGATGACCCACCATGACAGTCTCTTTGATAATGACTTTACTTGGAAAAACATATTCTTCAATAAAAAAAATTATTTTTTAATGTTGACTTTGTTCTCTTATGGCAACGCTGGAAAACACTGTAGCCCAACAGGAAATACAGACGAAAGCTTCAAATATAGAGCACACAAAAAAAGCCATTTTTAAAGCTCATGCCCATCAAGTTTTCCACTTGATACAAGTCATATACAAAGTCTTAGTCCAATGTGAACCCATGCTGTGAAAATTCTGTAGCACCCACCTCAGAAAATTCTGTTAAATACATAAACACCGCTGAAGAGAAAACTTCTGGGCACTAGAAGTCAGACTCAAAGGGAAAATAAACCTGATTAAAAAAAAATCCCAAGGAAAGTTATATAAGCACAGTGCAACAAGGTCATAAGCTTAACCGTCCTTCACTGTAATATTTGAAAGTAAATTGGCATTTTAGCGATCGGCTTTGGTCGTCATTCTTTTTCTCAACTCACAGAGATGCAACAGAATAAGAATGGCTTCACGTGTATCTTACAAACCAACTGGAAAAGTGATACGCATTATGGGGTAAGACACCTTTAAAGATGAGTATAATACTTTTTAATGGATTAAAAATGAACCCTATGGATTCCCTGGGACCACCTAAGGAGAAGGTTCTCCAAATAGGGTTTAAATGACATCCTTTTCTTATCACTCTGGAGCCCACCAACATCTCAGAGAACCTCACAAAGTAAATTTAAGCACAACTTGACAATATTCTCTAAGAGCTTCACCCCAAATGACAATCTCCTCTGTTCTTTCAGAGCAGAACCACAGCTTTTTGAGATGTAAGACTTCAATAGGGTTGTAATTATAAAGTAAGTGATAACTATACATCAAAAATGATTATTTTACCACTGAGTAGACTTTTAAAAACTCACAGGACACGGTCAAGTAACTCTTCTCAGCATTTAAAAAAATGCCTATTCTAGCAAAGATACCTTTAAGATTCTGAAAGAATAACTACTCACTCCATCACCCAAAATGATGAAGAGAGAAACTTTTTCTAGAGATAACTTTTTTTTTATCAAAAAGCTTAGTATTTCTCTGCAAAAATCTTTCCTCTAAAACATACGGCTGAATAAAATGGATGGTTAATATCAACCCAATTGTATAATCCCATTTTCTATTCCTATATTGTAGAATAATAAAAAGTGTTACTTTGTTATTTTTGCAATAGTTTGAACATGGAATTCCAATCTGTGCCTAAACAAAAGTACTTAGGTTAAAAATCTGAATCAGTGTTTAGAGACAGAACATTCTCTACTCAGATAAGCCAAGACTGGAAAATCTCGTCTTTCTAGCGCTGCATCCCTGAAGCACCTGACACTCAGCAGAGCTCAAGGAAAGCTTGTTGAGTAAGTGAAATACAATATTTGCCTTCTTTCATATAATGTTATACCACGCCCACTAATATTACAGAATCAGAAATTTATTCTTCTACCAATTGATAACAGTTCTAAAAGCAAGGAACATATAGTTAACACATTTTGGATCTATTTTCCCAGGAGTCTTATAAATGACTTATAAGTAAATGGAGGGGAAAAAAAGCACACCTTTTTCATATTTCCTGAGATGTTAGCTCTGTTCCAAGCTAGCTTATAACTTAAAAATAGTTTGATCCATTAGGTTTTATTATTGTGCATGGTTTTACCCTTTCTTCTTTTCTGTAGATGATAAATTAATACATTCAAGGATTTATATGTTTCAATCAAATTATTACATTGTATCTAGCATAGTAACACTCAAAGTATTTCTTGAAGAGGAGAATGAGGGGGAAAAGGAGGAAGGGGAAAAAGAGAAGAAAGAGGATTAATAATAATGAGGAGGAAGAGATGGAAGAATAAGAAAATGTCAGTAGATATGGAAGAAACTTCTGAAAATGATAAAGAAAATGACTGCCTCTCAGTTTGGTAAAAACTTAGTCTCAATAGCTACTTCCAAACCTGATTAAAATTTCTAAATGAGTTCTATAGTGAGTTAATTAAAATAACAATATTTTATCAAGAGCCAAAAGATGGAATATGATAAAGTTGCAGGATCATGCACCATAATCCCTGTATAACCCATAAAAGTCTCAGGAAAACCCATCAGTAGTTCAGCCAACACTTTGAGACAATTAAAGATATAAAGGAAGGAACCTCATACTGTAAGTGCATTTGTTTGGATTTTTTTTTAAAGGAACCTCATACTGTAAATCCATTTTTTGGATTTCTGAACATGAAATATTTTGTTTGATTTATTTTAATGTAAGCTGATACCACTATTGATTGCTTTTTCTGTATGAACTCTTTGAAAAAGACAGAGGCAAAATACAAATAGTGGTATACACAAATTATCTAATTCTCATTAAAATGCTATAATTCTAAGATCTGTTTGCTTTCCAGAAGGGAATAAAGTACTCCATATGTTTCTCTGACTAACTCTATCTGGTCAAATGAATGAAAAATTTGAGGAGGTAATCATAGAAAGCAAAAATTACCCATCATGTAAAATAGCCAAGGGGAAGTATACCTAAAATGGGGAATACCTGCAACTTAAAATTAGGTAACTATAATATAGCATTGAAATGTTGAAGTAAAATCCATTATTTTTTATTAAAAAATACTTGTAAAAGGGTAAAAACATTGAGGAAAATGTACAAACTTCCAGCTAGAAGATGAACAAGGTATGAGGGTCTAATGCAAAATATGGTGACTATAATTGATAACATTGTATTATGTAATTGAAATTTGCTAAAAGAGAACTTAAGTTTTTTCAAGAAAAAAATACGTGAGGTGATGAATATGTTACTTAACTAGATGGTGGGGATTCCTTACACACACGCACACACATACAAATGAGAGAAAGAAAGAGAGATTTAGGTAGAAAATATTTCTTTTATGAAAATAAGTTATAAATATATAACACTGGTATTGTTTTTACTCTGAAAATCTGCCTTTGCATTTCCCTAATGAAACAAGATATGTAAAAAGCTGTGATAAATACGCCATTGGGAAAAAAAACAAACTACCATACTTTGGTGAGGCAATTTACAAAATCTTCCTATATACATTATTTCCTTTACACCTCTCACGAACTCAAGCCATTTTAAAATAAGAATGTTAAGTGGTGTTAAATAGAGGGGAAAATGTATTTTGACAAAATAAAATGGTACAATGTAGACCCTTTTGGGTTACTGGATAGGTTATTAACCATTCCAGTTGCCAAGTACTGCCTACTTACATTTTCCTAACTAAGGTAAGACAGACAATTATTATAGCTCCTAAGTAAGACCATGCTCATATCCAACATCATCAGTATTAACAGACACGACCATATGTGTTATTTCACAGGGAGTGTAGGTGTTGAGTGTACAAGCTACCTGCCTGAATTTTTACACACATGTGTAGTTACACATGTATACACAGATAATCTGAGATTCAACAAGATGATTTTTATCCAGTTCAAGCAGACATAGACTAAATGCTAACACTGAAAACTGGACATCTAATTTGACTTTAATGTGCACGGGTATCACTGCTGATTTTGTCAAAATGCAGATTCTGAGTCGGTAGATCTGAGGGGTCAAGATCAAGATGCTGCATTTCTAACAAGCTCCCAGGGGATGCTGATGCTGTGGTCCTGAGCCCCGCTTTGGGCAGCACAGGATTGACCCATTTCCTCTTTAGACTGATACAAAATTAAGCAAAGTGACAATGTACATTTATATTCAGAACCTACCTGAAGTGAAGATTTCTAGAGAGAGAGGAAAAAAAAAAAAAAAAAACTACCATAGTTTCCATTCCTTTGCCACTCCACCCCTACAATCCCTGCCCTCTGCAGTTCAGATCAGGCCACTTGCGCTGAAAGCTCTCCACTGGCATTACACCCTAAGAGTCTAATTCAGACACCTTCCCATGCCCTGGGGCCCCACAGAAGCTGCGCCCTCTGTGGCTCCAACCTGTGTACCACACCCATCGCTCCCTTTGCTCCAGCCATACTGGTCTTCTTTCTGTTGCCTGAACACCCAAACACCTTCTCATTTCAGAGCCCTGTGCTTGCTTTTTCCTCTTGTTCCTCTTGTAACAAATCATGTTCCTGATTTGCTTACTGATGGCATCCTGTGTTGCTCAAGATTCAACTTACAAGGCACTTTTCTGAGAGGTCTTCCCTGACTAGCTGACCGAATATCGACGTCACTACTCATTCTTTCATACCCTGCTTCATTTTGCCACCATCTGAAATGATCTTGTCCATTTATTTATTACTTTAAAAAAATGTCTGTCTCACCCTGCTCCCTGCCCTGCCTGTACCCATACATAAGCCGCCTGGGAACAGGGACGTTGGCTATCTTGTTTACTACTGTATCCTCAGCACATGGCCCACAGTATCCGATAGTTTTTGAATAAATTATGTGGAAAGGAACTTAGCAGATGTGAGAACATGAAATATTTTGACTGTATCAGGCCACTCTGGAAAATCTAGGTATGCGGGACCTGTTCACATTTCAGTGTGGTCTACTGGTTACAAGCACGGAGTCAGATAGTCTGGCTGTGCTATTTCCTAGCTTGATTAATAAGTGTGGGCAAATAACTTAATCTCTCTGTATCTTGTTTTCTCATCTGTAAAATGAGAAAACAGTAATTACTGCATAGGGTTGTGGTAAGGATTAATAAGATGGTAAATACAGACTCTTGAGAATAGTGTGTGGCCCATATTAAGTGTTCGATAAACATTGTATTATTTCTACGTGTGTCTAATCGTTAGTCCACGGTGGGGAACCTGCGGGGCCCTGGGTAAGGGATGGAACCTCTCCTCATGGCAGGAAGGCTGGCAGCAGTATAGCACCCTGTTGCAGAGATCCCTGCCCAAATGGAACAGCAGAGCTGGGTGGCTTGCTGTGACTACTGAGAGAAGGGGTGCAGACCCATAGGCTTGGGCACTCAGAGATGGCAGGAGCAAGGTTAGCAAATGGTGCAGATCATCTCCAGAGACGCGAGGCTACTGACTGTAGACAACCCCCCTCATGGTTTCAGGTGCACCGGACCCATTTAGGGTATAGGGTGGGACAGTCATGAGTATCTTCTGTTTCAACATTGAATGAAGAGAGTGAGCCTTGCATTTCTGCCCTTGTATAATTTCTCTTTCAGCCTATTTCTTTTATTAATCATTGCAGCTTCCATTAGTTTTGTGCCTATTGTAAAGCTGGAATATTTACTTCAGAGAAAAAAATTATCATAATTTCAGAATAAAGGGCAGATGATCCACAGCTTTAACTATTAATTCCCTGACCTCAAACAAAATGGATATCTCCATGCCTAAGAGTCATACCTAACTATTAGTAGTAAATGAAAAAAGGAAGAGTCACTTTTTATTCACAGATTCTGGGACAAGAAGTTACAAGATACGACCACCATAGTGCCTGGTTTTTGAGAGTCATTCCTGAGGAAGTTCGCCAGTTAGTCTGATAATGTCCTTCTCGATGTCACTCTCAGATTGAAATGTCCTAGTGTCAGCTCTCTAGTTCAATATCATACATTCTACCATCTGTCTCTTCTCTAAATGGAGCTGTTCAATTAACTTGTAACCTCATCAATTTTCTCAAATAGAAAGGGATCCACGAAAGAAACCAGACTGGTTATGAAACTCGAAACACATCAAGGTGCAAATGGCACTTAGAAATAATTGTGGACCTTTGCTCCGACCAAGTACATTCTGGACATGAGTCGCTCTGTTCGGCAGCTATTCCTAAAGAGACACAAAATAACTTTTAAAAAAGTCAAAGATGACTCAAGAATTTTAGAAGATGAGTTTCATTATTTACTAGAAAGATACTAGTGGTCAAAATAATATGCTTTCTATTCCATTCTAACACAATTGATTATATAAAATAATCAAACTTTCTTTTATGGTATTTGTCAATAGCGGTCATCAAGAAAAGTTTACAGATTTTTGTTGAAACCTTTTGCCAATAATTTTCAGAGATAACCACTTATGCTCAAGATAACATAAAAATAATGACTTTTACAGAGCCCTATTCACTTTCTAAGCACTTGAATATATATGATTTCATTTTACTTTATAACAACCTTCTGGTCATTTTATATATATATAGCATCAAGTTTCCATGTGACAAATAAAAGAATGTGTAAAGAGAGGTTAAGTATTTCTCAAAGTTACACAGCTGATTAATGCAGAGCCAGGCAACGGGACTGTTGTCTCTTTCTCCAATCCAGTACATTAGACAACAATTTCAAGATTTTGTGGCCAAGTAAAATTTTAAGAAACATTTCAAAGCACCCAAGTAGGGTTGCCAATTCTGTTATTTTTCCAGGTGGAGAAAAAAAATAAATGTATAACTTCTACCTACTATCTCTATCATATTATACAACTATACTTTCCTTTAGCACCCCAAAATAGGAAACATGTAATTCTTCAAATTAATAAAATTTGCTTTACAAGAGAAACACTACTTTCTACTTTTCTCCTCTCATTTTGCTGTAGACTGTGAAAATTCTTGTTGTGGCCTAGAACTTGTTCTTAGACCAATACATTGCAAACCATTTCCCTCTTTTGTGCTGTTTCAAAAGTCATGCTGGTTTCTTCCACATCTCCTCCTGCATTTCACAGTCTTTAAGAAGGGACCAATAAGTGCTAAAAGTTTTTCCTTTTGAAAGCTGCTGTTTTTCTTCTGATACTACAACAAAATGATTAGTATTGTAAACTTACATCACAATGAAAACACAGAGCTGTTGACTGGCTGGACATGACTAGGCTGAGAGCTAGCAGAGAAGCAAGCAATACAGAGGCAACATGGTGCCGTTATAATCACTTCTCCCCCCACATCACTGTAAGAGGCAAGGGCAGGAAGAATGCTTTGTGCCTGCTTTGTGCTTTCTGCACCCATTCAGACTCATCCCAGGAAATGAATCATCATGATGACTTCTGTCTGGGCATGAGCCACATCTGTCTTTACCTCCACAAAGCCCACCTTTATTCCTCCCTGTAGTCTTGGTTTTATAGTCTGTAAGAAGTTCCCAAGCTTTTATATATGTATTATATAACATATAAATATCTAATTTGATAAAACTTTATTGTTCATTTACCACTGTATTCTACTAAAAAGTCCAGGGAACTGATACTGGTTTTGGGGACACTCTGAAATTGGCATTTCCAAAGTTGATTGTATTGATCGTTTGATGTGGATGTGACGTTTTAGTACACAGCAAAAGGAATAACTATCAAATCCCATTCAATCTAATAACCTTGATCAAGTCGTGATTCTTCAGTATCTGAGATCTTCTTTGTTGATCTCCTTCAGTATTGGGAGGGAGCTACATGAATGGTGTCATGAAAGAGAAAAGGCAACCCACTCAGCCAAATCAAGCCCTGTGATCACTGTCATAGCAAGAACAACCCCAACCCAACCCAGTCCCATGTGGAAAGAGGTTCACCAATGGGACACTATATCAAAGAAGGTCCCTTGATGTTCAACACCTATAGTGACACGTTCCCCAAGCATGCCGAAGTAACACTTTTAAGAAATTCCTTTAATACATATTTCAATCACAATAATTCTTCTTCTGTGAGAGAAATATAAATGCCTGTATATCACCAAATGACCACACATTAATAATAATTTTATATTTGTATAGTGTTTTATGGTATAGAAAATATTTTAACTTATGCCATCATATCGTAGGAATATTCTGAGAGAGAAGAAGAAACAGACTCAGAGAGGTTATGTGATTTGCTTAAGGTCACACACAAGAGCTAGAACTCAAGTTTGATCCTTTGACCTCAGGTTCAGGCCTCTTCTCATTATTCACATAATTTGCAAGGACAGTCCCTTCTTAAAGTGAGCCCAAGGACTGAAAGAACAAACAAAAGCTTGCCTTTATCCCAATCAGGCCAGAAAGCCAATCTACCAATAACCTCGAAAAGAAGGCTGCCCGTATTATTACAAAATCGGGTGGGGCAGGGAGGGGAAGGTTGATGGTTTCCTTCAGTTTCCTCACCATTACTATAATGCCAATACCATTGGTGTTCTTGCCATTTGATTTCTTAGAATTCATCCCATAAGCCAACCAATACAGGAGAG